>NC_053495.1:83842129-83936523 GCF_905171775.1 Rana temporaria | reverse complement strand
ACTAAACAAATAAGAGACGCAGAGCTACAGTTAAAACTGGCAGCAGTCCGACAAGCAGCCGCACATTCTCCAAACAGTGAGTACAGCACAGCAGACACAAGGAAGATTCCGTTTAGCGCTTTTAAAGCTTTTGATGAAAAGGACTGTGAGATTGATAACTACCTGGCAGACTTTGAGCGACAATGTAACCTGCACCGAATAGCTAGAAGAGAGTGGGTTGCAATATTGTCAGGCAAACTGTCAGGCAAAGCTTCTGATGCTTTCCGGACCGTGCCAGATCAGGATATCCATAGCTACGCCCGGGTTAAAGAAGTGCTCCTGGCTCGTTATGCAGTAACCCCAGAGTCCCACCGACAGAAGTTCAGGGACTCACGCAAAACCACGAAAGACTCTTACGCGGAATGGGCATGCCAGTTTTCCCTGTCAGCCTCTAACTGGGCTAACAGCAGCCAGGCCACCACCGCAGAGGACATTTTGCAACTAATGCTCCTGGAGCAATTTTACAATCACATCCAGACGGACGTCAAAGATTGGGTGAGAGATCGCAGGCCCATGACTCTACCAGAGGCCGCGAAGTTGGCGGATGAATATGCGGATACTCGCAAAACAAACCAGGTCACACCACGGGTACAACCTCCACGACCAACGGTGCCCTCACACCCACCAGCCGCTAGATACCAACCGCCTAACAGACCGATGACATCGAGCCCTCGCTATCAACGCCAGGAGGACAACGAACAACGCTGCTTTCGGTGCAAACAGTTGGGTCACTTCAAGCAGAATTGCCCCCTGAATGACAACACCAGATCAAATTGGTCTCAACCTGGGTACCGCCCACCAGCAGCAGCCCATTGTGTAGACTCGGCTTGGGATCCCCAGGAGCTGGGTCAGGAAGAACCATTGGGCACCCCTTACGAAGCCCTCATGGTACAATCTGTTATTACGGACAACAGGAAACACCATTGTCAGCTGGTCATGGGCGACAGCCATGAGCCGGAGGGGCCCTGGAGGGAGCTGGGCAGAAAGAGGCACCGCCAGCTACCCTCCAAGAAGAAGAGGTCCTGGAAGTCATATAACCAGCGGACCTGGGAGGAGAAGAAGCGACTGGAGGAGAGGGAGTCGCAGCGGGCGTCCCAGATGCGGGCCGAGATGTTCGCCAAGGGCCCACCGGTGGCCCCTTACACCACCACCCAGTTCCTGATGATGAAGGACCACGTGGAGAGCCTGCAGGACATGAGCAAGCAGGAGCTGATCCGTGAGTACATAGAGCTGGAGGAGTGCATAAGCCGCATGGAGGAGGAGAACAACCACCTGAGGTCACAGCAGGCTGACCCCCCCAGGCTCCATGAACTGGAGATGGAGCTGGAGAAGCTCAAAGAGGAGAACCGGTGGCTGCGGAGGGAGCAGAGGGTGGCTGACCCTATGGGGCACTGATCCCCCCCCCCCCGAACTCTGAGCACCAGTGCTACAGCATTTCAACAAATATAACTTTTTCTTTTTATGAATCTCCTGTGATTGTCACTTCAGAGCCATAACCTGCCCCTCCCATAGCGGGACACCTAGATGGCGGCGCACAGACCCATTCGCCATCTTCACACTAACTTCTGGTGACTCTGCAGATCGCACAAAGACTTGGGGACTGACCGGCGTGTGATCCGACGACCCGGTGACATACCTGAGTCGGAAGCAGTTGCCAAGGGAGGTCAGTCACGCCAAACGGAGTTAACCTCGGACTAAAAGCTCTGAACCCGTCAACCCTACTGGACCAGGGAAGGTCCAACCGGGTTTTCCGGAGCAGGGAGAAAAAGGGGGGCCATTGTGAAGCATGTAATTCTCCCTGCTTGGTTTAGATATATTGTGTGTGTTAGAGGTAAAAAGGGTTCATGTGTTACAGGCTGATTGATATGTTAATGACCCTTCCTCAGCCAGCTCCCTAGTTCAAATGGTAATTGATTTATTGTGTGTGGGAAGGAGACCGGCCTTACTGTTTACAATGATTAGATAAGTGGCTCATGTTAATTATTCTGATTGCTTCATTGTGGTCAGG
This sequence comes from Rana temporaria, assembly GCF_905171775.1. Taxonomy (NCBI): domain Eukaryota; kingdom Metazoa; phylum Chordata; class Amphibia; order Anura; family Ranidae; genus Rana; species Rana temporaria. The sequence continues at coordinate 83,934,476 of NC_053495.1, read as the reverse complement.
CTGTTACACCTAGTAATTAACTCCACGGATGTCCTTATCTAAAGAAAATGTGTTTTCAGGTCGGCTCTGAATTGTCTGGCTATATTCTGTATGAGAACTCCAGAGTGGGTGAAAAGGGGGTGGAGCTCCCATTGTTCCTTGATTAAGGATTTAGCTTGTAAAACTGTATTTATAACCAGCAGCAAGCTGCCAATAAATCAGTCTTGGTTCCAGCCTTCAGTCTTGACTCATGTATGGATGATCCTGTGATGTTCTTGTATGGAGAGGAGGGAATGCTTGACGGGGATATCATACCGATACCTTCACACCCTGCTGTCACCCAGTCCCCTGCTGTCACCCAGTCCCCTGCTGTCACCCAGCCTGCTGTCACCCAGTTCCCTGCTGTCACCCAGCCTGCTGTCACCCAGTCCTCTGTCACCCAGTCCTCTGTCACCCAGTCCCCTGCTGTCGCCCAGTCCCCTGCTGTCGCCCAGTCCCCTGCTGTCACCCAGTCCTCTGTCGCCCAGTCCCCTGCTGTCACCCAGCCCCCTGTCACCCAGTCCCCCTGTCACCCAGTCCCCTGTCACCCAGTCCCCCTGTCACCCAGTCCCCTGTCACCCAGTCCCCTGTCACCCAGTCCTCTGTCACCCAGTCCCCTGTCACCCAGCCCTCTGTCACCCAGTCCCCTGCTGTCACCCAGTCCTCTGTCACCCAGTCCTCTGTCACCCAGCCCTCTGTCACCCAGTCCCCTGTCACCCATTCTCCTGTCACCCAGTCCCCTGTCACCCAGTCCCCTGTTACCCAGTACCCTGCTGTCACCCAGTCCCCTGCTGTCAGCCAGTCCCCTGCTGTCACCCAGCCCTCTGTCACCCAGTCCCCTGCTGTCACCCAGTTCCCTGCTGTCACCCAGTTCCCTGCTGTCACCCAGCCTGCTGTCACCCAGTCCTCTGTCACCCAGTCCTCTGTAACCCAGTCCCCTGCTGTCACCCAGTCCCCTGCTGTCACCCAGTCCTCTGTCGCCCAGTCCCCTGCTGTCACCCAGCCCCCTGTCACCCAGTCCCCCTGTCACCCAGTCCCCTGTCACCCAGTCCCCTGTCACCCAGTCCCCCTGTCACCCAGTCCCCTGTCACCCAGCCCTCTGTCACCCAGTCCCCTGCTGTCACCCAGCCCTCTGTCACCCAGTCCCCTGCTGTCACCCAGTCCTCTGTCACCCAGCCCTCTGTCACCCAGTCCCCTGCTGTCACCCAGTTCCCTGCTGTCACCCAGTTCCCTGCTGTCACCCAGCCTGCTGTCACCCAGTCCTCTGTAACCCAGTCCCCTGCTGTCACCCAGTCCCCTGCTGTCACCCAGTCCTCTGTCGCCCAGTCCCCTGCTGTCACCCAGTCCCCCTGTCACCCAGTCCCCTGTCACCCAGTCCCCTGTCACCCAGTCCCCCTGTCACCCAGTCCTCTGTCACCCAGTCCCCTGTCACCCAGCCCTCTGTCACCCAGTCCCCTGCTGTCACCCAGTCCCCTGCTGTCACCCAGTCCTCTGTCACCAAGTCCTCTGTCACCCAGTCCTCTGTCACCCAGTCCCCTGCTGTCACCCAGTCCCCTGCTGTCACCCAGCCCTCTGTCACCCAGTCCCCTGCTGTCACCCAGTCCCCTGCTGTCACCCAGTCCTCTGCTGTCACCCAGCCTGCTGTCACCCAGTCCTCTGTCACCCAGTTCTCTGTAACCCAGTCCTCTGTCACCCAGTCCCCTGTCACCCAGTCACCCAGTCCCCTGTCACCCAGTCCCTCTGTCACCCAGTCCCTGTCACCCAGTCCTCTGTCACCCAGTCCCCTGTCACCCAGTCCCCTGTCACCCAGTCCCCTGTCACCCAGCCCTCTGTCACCCAGTCCCCTGTCACCCAGTCCCTTGTCACCCAGTCCTCTGTCACCCAGCCCTCTGTCACCCAGCCCTCTGTCAACCAGTCCCCTGTCACCCAGTCCCCCTGTCACCCAGTCCCCTGTCACCCAGTCCCCTGTCACCCAGTCCCTCTGTCACCCAGTCCCTGTCACCCAGTCCTCTGTCACCCAGTCCTTTGTCACCCAGTCCCCTGTCACCCAGTCCCCTGTCACCCAGCCCTCTGTCACCCAGTCCCCTGTCACCCAGTCCCTTGTCACCCAGTCCTCTATCACCCAGTCCCCTGTCACCCAGCCCTCTGTCAACCAGTCCCCTGTCACCCAGTCCCCAAGCCCCCTGCCACCCAGCCCCCTGTCACCCAGTCCCCTGTCACCCAGTCCTCTGTCCCCCAGCCCCCTGCCACCCAGTCCCCTGTCACCCAGCCCCCTGTCACCCAGTCCCTGTCACCCAGTCCCCTGTCACCCAGTCCCCTGTCACCCAGTCCTCTGTCACCCAGTCCCCTGTCACCCAGTCCCCCTGTCACCCAGTCCCCCTGTCACCCAGTCCTCTGTCACCCAGTCCCCTGTCACCCAGCCTCTGTCACCCAGTCCCCTGTCACCCAGTCCCCTGTCACCCAGTCCTCTGTCACCCAGTCCCCTGTCACCCAGTCCCCCTGTCACCCAGTCCTCTGTCACCTAGTCCCCTGTCACCCAGTCCCCTGTCACCCAGTCCTCTGTCACCCAGCCTCTGTCACTCAGTCCCCTGTCACCCTGTCCCCTGTCACCCAGTCCTCTGTCACCCAGCCCTCTGTCACCCAGCCCTCTGTCACCCAGTCCCCTGCTGTCACCCAGTCCTCTGTCACCCAATCCTCTGTCACCCAGTCCTCTGTCACCCAGCCCTCTGTCACCCAGCCCTCTGTCACCCAGCCCCCTGTCACCCAGCCCCCTGTCACCCAGTCCTCTGTCACCCAGCCTCTGTCACCCAGCCCCCTGTCACCCAGCCTCTGTCACTCAGTCCCCTGTCACCCAGTCCCCTGTCACCCAGTCCTCTGTCACCCAGCCCTCTGTCACCCAGCCCTCTGTCACCCAGTCCCCTGTCACCCAGTCCTCTGTCACCCAGTCCCCTGTCACCCAGTCACCCAGCCCCCTGTCACCCAGTCACCCAGCCCCCTGTCACCCAGTCTCCTGTCACCCAGTCCCCTGTCACCCAGTCACCCAGTCCTCTGTCACCCAGTCCTCTGTCACCCAGTCCCCCTGTCACCCAGTCCCCCTGTCACCCAGTCCTCTGTCACCCAGCCTCTGTCACCCAGGCCCCTGTCACCCAGCCTCTGTCACTCAGTCCCCTGTCACCCAGTCCCCTGTCACCCAGTCTTCTGTCACCCAGTCACCCAGCCCTCTGTCACCCAGCCCCCTGTGTGGTGACAAAATAGGCCGTACGCAGAGCACAGCGCCATTTTGCCCTGTGCTATAAAGCACAGCATCCAGTCTTAATGAAATAATGCTTATTTAAGCTAAATAGATTCACTCACCATCATTCTCTGCCATTCATACAAAGAGACACCATCACCAGCCTGTTCTCATATCATTCTGCCAGCATGACTCCCCCAAAGGCTCAGCCAAGCACCTTTTATTTACCCAAAACAGGAAGTGCTCACTGCACCCATTAAACACCTCCCTCATGGGAGTGGTTAACACATGATGTTCCACTGACACAGCTAACACCATATAAGGATGTTCCTTCTAACAGGAAGTCCCATAGAATACATGAATAGAATATAATACAATGGATACAATACAATGCATAGAAGTACATACAATGCTGCTAAAGGCTTATGGGCGTGGCAGGGAGTGCCCCCCCTGCCTCTAACCGATCATAAGCTCTCATATTAATCGCCTGATAGAATCCTAATCTGCGCCATTCCATAGAATAATGCATATCCAGATTATACCCTTATTAAGGTGGAAAGGAAGCTATCTACAGGCGTACGCTACGAATCGCAAGCCCTGCTGATCAGACAAGACCCAGATAAGAGCGCACATCTGTCCATAACCACTAGTGTGCTCGTGGAGTGAGCGCATCCCCTCCTCAACGATCGTCGGTGCTATAATGCACAGAGGGCCCCTCGTTAGCGGACATACACCCACGCCGCAAACATCACACTCCAACCTCAAGACATTTTCTTCTACCAGATGAGATTCAACCAGCCTCAGACTGCCCCAGTCAGTTCTATTTAGAGCGGGTTGTGGCAGTACTAAGACTGGGTGACACTATGACAATACATATTAAATACATCTTCAAATTTCCACCACAGTCCTCCCTTTTTGTCATATTGCTCCCATTTGTCCTTCCAATCTTGATAGTCTTCTTACACCTAGAAACTAAATCAATCTTTACAGTCCATAAAAAGGAAAACAGGGCTTGACATGTAGACTCTGTTCTTCAGGAGGGATGACTTATAAGGAGGACACAACTTGGTGAGCTGTAGTAATCGATCGGTCTGGGGTCCTCTGTGTCTTGTACGTGGGTCCGGCTTCGGGGCGTCTTCATCAAGGAAAATGTGGTCATCTGCTCCGGCTCTGGTCACGCGTCCAATCAGGCAACAGGAGCGCCTCATCACGACATAGAAAGAATAGAAATAAAAACCACATGAGTATATATATATTCCCATTTCCATCAACCACGATCCGCTGTAAAATAAAAATTAAATCCCCAAAGATTCCCAGACCCTTCAAAGGACTCCCAACCTTCACTTGCCTTGCAGGGACCCAAACCTTATCCATATGGGCCTGAACTCCAATTCCCAGTATCCCCGATCCAGGTATAACAATCTTTACATGTAAATTCCCAGAAACCGCCCTTGGACCGTGAGAACTTCCTTGTAGCTTCAACAGTCACATGAAACATTCCATCCTCAATAGGTGTGAATTGTTCAATCGTATCATAAGCTCAAGTCCCCCCACCTTGTACATGCAGGAAGCCATGCCCAGACCTGGTCGGGGTTGGTGCCTTCTAGCCGCCCCTGCCATTCCTACTTTCTCTTGCGCCATCAGATCCTTGCGATCGGCCGCGATATAGGATGCTGGGACAGCTTCACCACCACACATGAACCTCTTGAATTACCTTATAAGCTATAGATACCCAACCGACAAGAGGCAGAGCCATAAAAACAAATAAAAATTCTACCCTCTAAAGACATCTTATTAAATTCTATTGACAAATGTCTGTTCGGAGTCTTCACTAGTTTGTCAATAATCCTCATAACGTCATAAATAGCATGTACCGCTGTCATCGCTGGGCACTAAAGCTCGGTGGAGACTCAGAACAGACCCCGCAATCCGTCCCGTTTACTTTCTTAAATAGTCATAAAATAGACTTTAAATAATAACTTGGGATGTTTTTCATCGTTGCCTCTGCTAAAATTTACTAAACAAACAAATACAAAATAAAACGAAGATACTACTCATTTCTTTGATGTGGAGGAGCCGCTTCTTGCAGTGGCTGGCGTGGTCTCATCCATCAAGTTTCTTTACAAACGACCCAGTCACCTGGTTGGGAAAAATGAAAACCAATTACCGTGTCAGGGTCCAGGAGAGACTCTCCTGAACCCCTTTGAAGTTCATGTTACAGTGATCGCACTCACCCCATCACCTGAGAAAAGACGTGACAGCCGATGAGGGGAGTACGACCCTGGTTTCAGTGGACCTCCAAACAAACCTTATGACAATAACCCCGACCTCGGGACTGTGTTCACTGCGCAATCTTTGCGTGCCTCCCCGTCGCCTATAATCGCTTACCATCTCCTGTACTACCTGGAACCATTGGCAGGTTCATCTAAGATGGGAACCTACTTCACCAGACTGCTGCTTGCCGATTCAAATTCCATCAAAGAAAGACAGTCTTGGCACAAACTTGATTTAGAATTAGAAAGATTAGTGTTATTAGTTCGAAAAACTGTCACTTTTACATTTATTTATCCCCCCCTTCTTCCTCATTAAAGACTGGAGGAAGAAGAAACAATGAAATAGCCTATGATACTTTAAACCTTCTTAGACTCGTATATCCATGTGTACAGCTGTCTACATACACCTGCTCTCTATGTACAGAAACTTCCAGAAGCTTCTTGGACCTGAAAAATACTTATAAGCAGAAATCATTACTTCATCCCTCATATTTATCCTGCAGAGAATGGCAAACAAAAATGACATTCCTGTAAATTTCCAATGACATTCTTTCAAAACCAATTCAAACAAAACCCTCTATAACCCTTACTTTCCCCGTTTCTACAAAAATACTACAGCCGGGACGCATCGGAGGATCGCCGCGGTAAATTCGAACATATTCACGTTACTACATACAAACATTCATATACAAATGTGGGGGAGATATTCATAGTATCCAAAACAAAAATGAAAAAAACAAAAACCAGCCGGAAATCTGCCTTCACTTTCAGCAATAGACGAAAATACAATGGGAAAATATGAGAACAGCGTGAGCGCCTTGCATAGACCAGCTATACAACGTTCTCCTTTGAGGGTCACCAAAGCGTGTACCATGCCTCCATCCACACTCATCATTACAGATTTCTGAAACCGCAGCGAAACCACATCCACTCCAGAGGGATACCCAAATAGTATCCTTGGCAATCTTTTAAAGGGGTCTAAAGGCCTTTGCCCCCAAAACTAGGCTTTGTGCACCGTGTAACCGTCTGACTGTGGGAAGCCTTCCTTCCCACGCGATTCAAATCGACTTATCGTCTTACTTCCCGCGTCCGAGAGAAACCGTTGCACCCATTTCGGGGACCACCGCCCGGTGCCTTCTTCTACGGTGGATTGACGGACTACAACCACTATCTGGTCCAGTCCCTCAACTAGAAAACCCTAACCGAGGCATCATCTCTATGGCTTGTTGTCCCAACCCTCCTGGCACAGAACTACAGAGTAACTATGCCAAATGATTCGTCAACAACCACAGATCAACCCCCAAATTAGGCCTCTACCCCTCACAGTGTATGCATCCCATACACTGCGTCGCCAGACTAAACCACACAGAACACTTACGCCCAGTTATCACCTGCAGAATAATGTGGCTTCTGTCTGCATCTAGAGATTACAACAGTAATGGTGAAGCCCTCCTGTTTGCTCCAAAATACCCAAAACTGTATTTATAGTATAACACTTCACAAAAACGACTGAAATTAAACTTTAAAACACTCTTTTAAACGCCAAAATATTTTCCGTTGTCCTTTCAGGACACAAGTCTCATTGTTAATCTTTCGGAAGACTTCAAAAACTCCTCCCACTGACTTCCTGCTTATATATAAATGCCGAAAAAGGACTTCCTGTTGTATGCTGGTTCAGGAAAGGTAAAACAATCTCCTCCCATCTGCAGAATAGGAGTTGATCTCCCCCCCTGACCCTACGATCTTCAAATACAAATGAATTGCCAAGGACCCCAAATATTCAATATTCAAACACCAACAAAATTCAGTGCATGCAAAGCAGTCTTTTCACCAAAAAAACGAAATTCTTACACAAAAGCCTCCACTCTTATACTGCAAAGTCAGCCAGTAGGTTAGTCAGATCTTTTATATAAATTAGCCCTAGCACGCAAGCACAATTCAAAAGATAGCGCTTAAACTGTATCTCAAAAATGGCCAGCAACAATGGCGCCATTTACGCTTGAACTGCGCCTCGCACCTGTCTGCCAAAGGACAGACCATACTACACAAAGGAAAACAAAAATCTGCCCCAAAGGCTGCGAAATTCCACTGCGGTCACATGGTATCACACCCAAAAGATGACCCACAGACCAAACAGACTGCACCTCACAAAATGGCTGCCAACGACCATAGCAGGAAACAAGATGGCTGCCATATGCAGCCCCCAAAAACCTGCCTAGAATCTCTCCACAAAGACAACACATGGAACATCAAATATGAACATTAAAAACATTTTCTAAAAACAACCAACCAACAAGGCACACACTTTAGGCTCCTTCAAATCGGACCTTTTGCCAACACAGCACATTCAAAAAATTTCAGATACATGCGCAACATTAAAACAAAAACACTTTTCTCAAAGCTCATGTACAAACTGCGGCATCACCTTTCATAACAAGCCATTTAAGAAATTCACAGTGAGGTCACATTTAAAACCTTAAAAAAAAACTTTTCATGCTCATGTAACAAGCCATACAGAGGGTTACCAACTTTGACTCAGTGATGGGACAGCCATGCTGGTTGCCCATCCCCCCCCAAGCCTCATGGCACACCAAACAAATCACCCCTCCCCCACTAAAGCACATGGCATAATGCTGCTGTCTTACACAATAGCTTTTCCAAACAGCTTTACTGTATACCATGGGCACATAACTTCAATCTGTTCAATCATACAGCATCCAGGCATACACACATAATTCATACATACATACATGTACAATCAAATCCACTCGATTTCACAAACGCACGCAATCATACACATATCCAATCCTAAACACACACACACATCCAAATCAAACTTTTAGTCCATGACAAAATCATACATGCACACACGTCCAATCGCACACATACACACGTCCAATCGCACACATACACACGTCCAATTCGCACAAGCATTATTTCATTAAAACGTCAAATTTATTCTTTCGCAGAGAAGAGTCCCCCACGCATCGGAACATAACCGATACCCAAAGGGGCCCAGTCTGCTCCTACCTTGGCCCGCCATCTGTGGTGACAAAATAGGCCGTACGCAGAGCACAGCGCCATTTTGCCCTGTGCTATAAAGCACAGCATCCAGTCTTAATGAAATAATGCTTATTTAAGCTAAATAGATTCACTCACCATCATTCTCTGCCATTCATACAAAGAGACACCATCACCAGCCTGTTCTCATATCATTCTGCCAGCATGACTCCCCCAAAGGCTCAGCCAAGCACCTTTTATTTACCCAAAACAGGAATTGCTCACTGCACCCATTAAACACCTCCCTCATGGGAGTGGTTAACACATGATGTTCCACTGACACAGCTAACACCATATAAGGATGTTCCTTCTAACAGGAAGTCCCATAGAATACATGAATAGAATATAATACAATGGATACAATACAATGCATAGAAGTACATACAATGCTGCTAAAGGCTTATGGGCGTGGCAGGGAGTGCCCCCCCCTGCCTCTAACCGATCATAAGCTCTCATATTAATCGCCTGATAGAATCCTAATCTGCGCCATTCCATAGAATAATGCATATCCAGATTATACCCTTATTAAGGTGGAAAGGAAGCTATCTACAGGCGTACGCTACGAATCGCAAGCCCTGCTGATCAGACAAGACCCAGATAAGAGCGCACATCTGTCCATAACCACTAGTGTGCTCGCGGAGTGAGCGCATCCCCTCCTCAACGATCGTCGGTGCTAAATGCACATAGGGCCCCTCGTTAGCGGACATACACCCACGCCGCAAACATCACACTCCAACCTCAAGACATTTTCTTCTACCAGATGAGATTCAACCAGCCTCAGACTGCCCCAGTCAGTTCTATTTAGAGCGGGTTGTGGCAGTACTAAGACTGGGTGACACTATGACAATACATATTAAATACATCTTCAAATTTCCACCACAGTCCTCCCTTTTTGTCATATTGCTCCAATTTGTCCTTCCAATCTTGATAGTCTTCTTACACCTAGAAACTAAATCAATCTTTACAGTCCATAAAAAGGAAAACACGGCTTGACATGTAGACTCTGTTCTTCAGGAGGGATGACTTATAAGGAGGACACAACTTGGTGAGCTGTAGTAATCGATCGGTCTGGGGTCCTCTGTGTCTTGTACGTGGGTCCGGCTTCGGGGCGTCTTCATCAAGGAAAATGTGGTCATCTGCTCCGGCTCTGGTCACGCGTCCAATCAGGCAACAGGAGCGCCTCATCACGACATAGAAAGAATAGAAATAAAAACCACATGAGTATATATATATTCCCATTTCCATCAACCACGATCCGCTTGTCAACCAGTCCTCTGTCACCCAGTCCCCTGTCACCCAGCCTCTGTCACCCATTCCCTGTCACCCAGTCCTCTGTCACCCAGTCCCCTGTCACCCAGTCCCCTGTCACCCAGTCCCTTGTCACCCAGTCCTCTGTCACCCAGTCCCCTGTCACCCAGCCCTCTGTCAACCAGTCCCCTGTCACCCAGTCACCCAGCCCCCTGTCACCCAGTCCCCTGTCACCCAGTCCTCTGTCACCCAGTCCCCTGTCACCCAGTCCTCTGTCACCCAGTCCCCTGTCACCCAGTCCCCCTGTCACCCAGTCCTCTGTCACCCAGTCCCCTGTCACCCAGTCCCCCTGTCACCCAGTCCCCTGTCACCCAGTCCCCTGTCACCCAGTCCCCTGTCACCCAGTCCTCTGTCACCCTGCCTCTGTCACTCAGTCCCCTGTCACCCAGTCCCCTGTCACCCAGTCCACTGTCACCCAGCCTCTGTCACCCAGTCCCCTGTCACCCAGTCCTCTGTCACCCAGTCCTCTGTCACCCAGCCCCCTGTCACCCAGTCCCCTGTCACCCAGTCCTCTGTCACCCAGTCCCCTGTTACCCAGTACCCTGCTGTCACCCAGTCCCCTGTCACCCAGTCCCCTGCTGTCACCCAGCCCTCTGTCACCCAGTCCCCTGTCACCCAGTCCCATGCTGTCACCCATCCCTCTGTCACCCAGCCCTCTGTCACCCTGTCCCCTGTCACCCAGTCCCCTGCTGTCACCCAGTCCTCTGTTACCCAGTCCCCTGCTGTCACCCAGTCCCCCTGTCACCCAGTCCTCTGTCACCCAGTCCTCTGTCACCCAGTCCTCTGTCACCCAGTCCCCTGTCACCCAGTCCTCTGTCACCCAGCCCCCTGTCACCCAGCCTCTGTCACCCATTCCCCTGTCACCCAGTCCCCTGTCATCCAGTCCTCTGTCATCCAGTCCTCTGTCACCCAGTCCTCTGTCACCCAGCCCCCTGCCACCCAGTCCCCTGTCACCCAGTCCCCTGTCACCCAGCCCCCTGTCACCCAGCCTCTGTCACCCAGTCCCCTGTCACCCAGTACCCTGTTACCCAGTCCCCTGTCACCCAGTCCCCTGTCACCCAGTCCTCTGTCACCCAGTCCCCCTGTCACCCAGTCACCCAGTCCCCTGTCACCCAGTCCCCTGTCACCCAGTCCCTCTGTCACCCAGTCCCTGTCACCCAGTCCTCTGTCACCCAGTCCTCTGTCACCCAGTCCCCTGTCACCCAGACCTCTGTCACCCAGTCCCCTGTCACCCAGTCCCCTGTCACCCAGTCCCTTGTCACCCAGTCCTCTGTCACCCAGTCCCCTGTCACCCAGCCCTCTGTCAACCAGTCCCCTGTCACCCAGTCACCCAGCCCCCTGTCACCCAGTCCCCTGTCACCCAGTCCCCTGTCACCCAGCCCCCTGCCACCCAGTCCCCTGTCACCCAGTCCCCTGTCACCCAGCCCCCTGTCACCCAGCCTCTGTCACCCAGTCCCCTGTCACCCAGTACCCTGTTACCCAGTCCCCTGTCACCCAGTCCCCTGTCACCCAGTCCTCTGTCACCCAGTCCCCCTGTCACCCAGTCCCCTGTCACCCAGTACCCTGCTGTCACCCAGTCCTCTGTCACCCAGTCCTCTGTCACCCAGTCCCCTGCTGTCACCCAGTCCCCTGCTGTCACCCAGTCCCCTGCTGTCACCCAGCCCTCTGTCACCCAGCCCTCTGTCACCCAGTCCCCTGCTGTGACCCAGTTCCCTGCTGTCACCCAGCCTGCTGTCACCCAGTCCTCTGTCACCCAGTCCTCTGTAACCCAGTCCTCTGTAACCCAGTCCTCTGTCACCCAGTCCCCTGTCACCCAGTCACCCAGTCCCCTGTCACCCAGTCCCCTGTCACCCAGTCCCTCTGTCACCCAGTCCCTGTCACCCAGTCCTCTGTCACCCAGTCCCCTGTCACCCAGACCTCTGTCACCCAGTCCCCTGTCACCCAGTCCCCTGTCACCCAGTCCCTTGTCACCCAGTCCTCTGTCACCCAGTCCCCTGTCACCCAGCCCTCTGTCAACCAGTCCCCTGTCACCCAGTCACCCAGCCCCCTGTCACCCAGTCCCCTGTCACCCAGTCCTCTGTCACCCAGTCCCCCTGTCACCCAGTCCTCTGCCACCCAGTCCCTTGTCACCCAGTCCCCCTGTCACCCAGTCCCCCTGTCACCCAGTCCTCTGTCACCCAGTCCCCTGTCACCCAGTCCCCTGTCACCCAGTCCTCTGTCACCCTGCCTCTGTCACTCAGTCCCCTGTCACCCAGTCCCCTGTCACCCAGTCCACTGTCACCCAGCCTCTGTCACCCAGTCCCCTGTCACCCAGTCCTCTGTCACCCAGTCCCCTGTCACCCAGTCCTCTGTCACCCAGCCCCCTGTCACCCAGTCCCCTGTCACCCAGTCCTCTGTCACCCAGTCCCCTGTCACCCAGTCCCCTGTTACCCAGTACCCTGCTGTCACCCAGTCCTCTGTCACCCAGTCCCCTGCTGTCACCCAGCCCTCTGTCACCCAGTCCCCTGTCACCCAGTCCCCTGCTGTCACCCAGCCCTCTGTCACCCAGCCCTCTGTCACCCTGTCCCCTGTCACCCAGTCCCCTGCTGTCACCCAGTCCTCTGTTACCCAGTCCCCTGCTGTCACCCAGTCCCCTGTCACCCAGTCCCCCTGTCACCCAGTCCTCTGTCACCCAGTCCCCTGTCACCCAGTCCTCTGTCACCCAGCCCCCTGTCACCCAGCCTCTGTCACCCAGTCCCCTGTCACCCAGCCTCTGTCACCCATTCCCCTGTCACCCATTCCCCTGTCACCCAGTCCTCTGTCACCCAGTCCTCTGTCACCCAGCCCCCTGCCACCCAGTCCCCTGTCACCCAGTCCCCTGTCACCCAGCCCCCTGTCACCCAGCCTCTGTCACCCAGTCCCCTGTCACCCAGTACCCTGTTACCCAGTCCCCTGTCACCCAGTCCCCTGTCACCCAGTCCTCTGTCACCCAGTCCCCCTGTCACCCAGTCCTCTATCACCCAGTCCCCTGTCACCCAGTCCCCTGTCACCCAGTCCTCTGTCACCCAGCCTCTGTCACCCAGCCCCCTGTCACCCAGTCTCTGTCACTCAGTCCCCTGTCACCCAGTCCCCTGTCACCCAGTCCCATGTCACCCAGTCCCCTGTCACCCAGCCTCTGTCACCCAGTCCCCTGTCACCCAGTCCCCTGTCACCCAGTCCTCTGTCACCCAGTCCCCTGTCACCCAGTCCCCCTGTCACCCAGTCCCCCTGTCACCCAGGACCCTGTCACCCAGCCTCTGTCACTCAGTCCCCTGTCACCCAGTCCCCTGTCACCCAGTCCTCTGTCACCCAGCCCTCTGTCACCCAGTCCCCTGCTGTCACCCAGTCCTCTGTCACCCAGTCCTCTGTCACCCAGCCCTCTGTCACCCAGCCCTCTGTCACCCAGCCCTCTGTCACCCAGTCCCCTGTCACCCAGTCCTCTGTCAACCAGTCCCCTGTCACCCAGTCCCCTGTTACCCAGTACCCTGCTGTCACCCAGTCCTCTGTCACCCAGTCCTCTGTCACCCAGTCCCCTGCTGTCACCCAGTCCCCTGCTGTCACCCAGCCCTCTGTCACCCAGCCCTCTGTCACCCAGTCCTCTGCTGTCACCCAGTTCCCTGCTGTCACCCAGCCTGCTGTCACCCAGTCCTCTGTAACCCAGTCCTCTGTCACCCAGTCCCCTGTCACCCAGTCACCCAGTCCCCTGTCACCCAGTCCCCTGTCATACAGTCCCTCTGTCACCCAGTCCCTGTCACCCAGTCCTCTGTCACCCAGTCCCCTGTCACCCAGTCCCCTGTCACCCAGCCCTCTGTCACCCAGTCCCCTGTCACCCAGTCCCTTGTCAACCAGTCCTCTGTCACCCAGTCCCCTTTCACCCAGCCCTCTGTCAACCAGTCCCCTGTCACCCAGTCACCCAGCCCCCTGTCACCCAGCCCCCTGTCACCCAGTCCCCTGTCACCCAGTCCTCTGTCACCCAGTCCTCTGTCACCCAGTCCCCTGTCACCCAGTCCCCTGTCACCCAGTCCCCTGTCACCCAGCCTCTGTCACCCAGTCCCCTGTCACCCAGTCCCCTGTCACCCAGTCCTCTGTCACCCAGTCCCCTGTCACCCAGTCCCCCTGTCACCCAGTCCCCCTGTCACCCAGGACCCTGTCACCCAGCCTCTGTCACTCAGTCCCCTGTCACCCAGTCCCCTGTCACCCAGTCCTCTGTCACCCAGCCCTCTGTCACCCAGTCCTCTGTCACCCAGTCCTCTGTCACCCAGCCCTCTGTCACCCAGCCCTCTGTCACCCAGCCCTCTGTCACCCAGTCCCCTGTCACCCAGTCCTCTGTCAACCAGTCCCCTGTCACCCAGTCCCCTGTTACCCAGTACCCTGCTGTCACCCAGTCCTCTGTCACCCAGTCCTCTGTCACCCAGTCCCCTGCTGTCACCCAGTCCCCTGCTGTCACCCAGCCCTCTGTCACCCAGCCCTCTGTCACCCAGTCCCCTGCTGTCACCCAGTCCCCTGCTGTCACCCAGTCCTCTGCTGTCACCCAGTTCCCTGCTGTCACCCAGCCTGCTGTCACCCAGTCCCCTGCTGTCACCCAGTCCTCTGTCACCCAGTCCCCTGTCACCCAGTCACCCAGTCCCCTGTCACACAGTCCCCTGTCACCCAGTCCCCTGTCACCCAGTCCCTCTGTCACCCAGTCCCTGTCACCCAGTCCTCTGTCACCCAGTCCTCTGTCACCCAGTCCCCTGTCACCCAGTCCCCTGTCACCCAGACCTCTGTCACCCAGTCCCCTGTCACCCAGTCCCCTGTCACCCAGTCCCTTGTCACCCAGTCCTCTGTCACCCAGTCCCCTGTCACCCAGCCCTCTGTCAACCAGTCCCCTGTCACCCAGTCACCCAGCCCCCTGTCACCCAGTCCCCTGTCACCCAGTCCCCTGTCACCCAGTCCCCCTGTCACCCAGTCCTCTGTCATCCAGTCCCCTGTCACCCAGTCCCCCTGTCACCCAGTCCCCCTGTCACCCAGTCCCCTGTCACCCAGTCCCCTGTCACCCAGTCCCCTGTCACCCAGTCCCCTGTCACCCAGTCCTCTGTCACCCTGCCTCTGTCACTCAGTCCCCTGTCACCCAGTCCCCTGTCACCCAGTTCACTGTCACCCAGTCCCCCTGTCACCCAGTCCTCTGTCATCCAGTCCCCTGTCACCCAGTCCCCCTGTCACCCAGTCCCCCTGTCACCCAGTCCTCTGTCACCCAGTCCCCTGTCACCCAGTCCCCTGTCACCCAGTCCTCTGTCACCCTGCCTCTGTCACTCAGTCCCCTGTCACCCAGCCCTCTGTCACCCTGTCCCCTGTCACCCAGTCCCCTGCTGTCACCCAGCCCTCTGTCACCCAGTCCCCTGTCACCCAGTCCCCTGTTGTCACCCAGCCCTCTGTCACCCAGCCCTCTGTCACCCTGTCCCCTGTCACCCAGTCCCCTGCTGTCACCCAGTCCTCTGTTACCCAGTCCCCTGCTGTCACCCAGTCCTCTGTCACCCAGTCCCCTGTCACCCAGTCCCCTGTCACCCAGTCCCCCTGTCACTCAGTCCTCTGTCACCCAGTCCCCTGTCACCCAGTCCTCTGTGACCCAGTCCCCTGTCACCCAGTCCTCTGTCACCCAGTCCCCTGTCACCCAGTCCCTGTCACCCAGCCCCCTGTCACCCAGTCCCCTGTCACCCAGTCCCCTGTCACCCAGTCCCCTGTCACCCAGTCCCCCTGTCACCCAGTCCCCCTGTCACCCAGTCCTCTGTCACCCAGTCCCCCTGTCACCCAGTCCCCCTGTCACCCAGTCCTCTGTCACCCAGTCCTCTGTCACCCAGTCCCCTGTCATCCAGTCCCCTGTCACCCAGTCCTCTGTCACCCAGCCCCCTGTCACCCAGTCCCCTGTCACCCAGTCCTCTGTCACCCAGTCCCCTGTCACCCAGTCCCCTGTTACCCAGTACCCTGCTGTCACCCAGTCCTCTGTCACCCAGTCCCCTGCTGTCACCCAGCCCTCTGTCACCCAGTCCCCTGTCACCCAGTCCCCTGCTGTCACCCAGCCCTCTGTCACCCAGCCCTCTGTCACCCTGTCCCCTGTCACCCAGTCCCCTGCTGTCACCCAGTCCTCTGTTACCCAGTCCCCTGCTGTCACCCAGTCCCCTGTCACCCAGTCCCCCTGTCACCCAGTCCTCTGTCACCCAGTCCCCTGTCACCCAGTCCTCTGTCACCCAGCCCCCTGTCACCCAGCCTCTGTCACCCATTCCCCTGTCACCCATTCCCCTGTCACCCAGTCCTCTGTCACCCAGTCCTCTGTCACCCAGCCCCCTGTCACCCAGTCCCCTGTCACCCAGCCCCCTGTCACCCAGCCTCTGTCACCCAGTCCCCTGTCACCCAGTACCCTGTCACCCAGTCCCCTGTCACCCAGTCCCCTGTCACCCAGTCCTCTGTCACCCAGTCCCCCTGTCACCCAGTCCTCTATCACCCAGTCCCCTGTCACCCAGTCCCCTGTCACCCAGTCCTCTGTCACCCAGCCTCTGTCACCCAGCCCCCTGTCACCCAGTCTCTGTCACTCAGTCCCCTGTCACCCAGTCCCCTGTCACCCAGTCCCCTGTCACCCAGTCCTCTGTCACCCAGCCCTCTGTCACCCAGTCCTCTGCTGTCACCCAGCCTGCTGTCACCCAGTCCTCTGTAACCCAGTCCTCTGTAACCCAGTCCCCTGTCACCCAGTCACCCAGTCCCCTGTCACCCAGTCCCCTGTCACCCAGTCCCCTGTCACCCTGTCCCTCTGTCACCCAGTCCCTGTCACCCAGTCCTCTGTCACCCAGTCCCCTGTCACCCAGTCCCCTGTCACCCAGCCCTCTGTCACCCAGTCCCTTGTCAACCAGTCCTCTGTCACCCAGTCCCCTGTCACCCAGTCCCCTGTCACCCAGACCTCTGTCACCCAGTCCCCTGTCACCCAGTCCCCTGTCACCCAGTCCCTTGTCACCCAGTCCTCTGACACCCAGTCCCCTGTCACCCAGCCCTCTGTCAACCAGTCCCCTGTCACCCAGTCACCCAGCCCCCTGTCACCCAGTCCCCTGTCACCCAGTCCTCTGTCACCCAGTCCCCTGTCACCCAGTCCCCCTGTCACCCAGTCCTCTGTCATCCAGTCCCCTGTCACCCAGTCCCCCTGTCACCCAGTCCCCCTGTCACCCAGTCCTCTGTCACCCAGTCCCCTGTCACCCAGTCCCCTGTCACCCAGTCCTCTGTCACCCTGCCTCTGTCACTCAGTCCCCTGTCACCCAGTCCCCTGTCACCCAGTCCACTGTCACCCAGCCTCTGTCACCCAGTCCCCTGTCACGCAGTCCCCTGTCACCCAGTCCCCTGTCACCCAGTCCTCTGTCACCCAGTCCTCTGTCACCCAGTCCCCTGTCACCCAGTCTCCTGTTACCCAGTACCCTGCTGTCACCCAGTCCTCTGTCACCCAGTCCCCTGCTGTCACCCAGCCCTCTGTCACCCAGTCCCCTGTCACCCAGTCCCCTGCTGTCACCCAGCCCTCTGTCACCCAGCCCTCTGTCACCCTGTCCCCTGTCACCCAGTCCCCTGCTGTCACCCAGTCCTCTGTTACCCAGTCCCCTGCTGTCACCCAGTCCCCTGTCACCCAGTCCCCCTGTCACCCAGTCCTCTGTCACCCAGTCCCCTGTCACCCAGTCCTCTGTCACCCAGTCCCCTGTCACCCAGTCCTCTGTCACCCAGCCCCCTGTCACCCAGCCTCTGTCACCCATTCCCCTGTCACCCATTCCCCTGTCACCCAGTCCTCTGTCACCCAGCCCCCTGTCACCCAGTCCCCTGTCACCCAGCCCCCTGTCACCCAGCCTCTGTCACCCAGTCCCCTGTCACCCAGTACCCTGTTACCCAGTCCCCTGTCACCCAGTCCCCTGTCACCCAGTCCTCTGTCACCCAGTCCCCCTGTCACCCAGTCCTCTATCACCCAGTCCCCTGTCACCCAGTCCCCTGTCACCCAGTCCTCTGTCACCCAGCCTCTGTCACCCAGCCCCCTGTCACCCAGTCTCTGTCACTCAGTCCCCTGTCACCCAGTCCCCTGTCACCCAGTCCCCTGTCACCCAGTCCTCTGTCACCCAGCCCTCTGTCACCCAGTCCTCTGCTGTCACCCAGTTCCCTGCTGTCACCCAGCCTGCTGTCACCCAGTCCTCTGTAACCCAGTCCTCTGTAACCCAGTCCCCTGTCACCCAGTCACCCAGTCCCCTGTCACCCAGTCCCCTGTCACCCAGTCCCCTGTCACCCTGTCCCTCTGTCACCCAGTCCCTGTCACCCAGTCCTCTGTCACCCAGTCCCCTGTCACCCAGTCCCCTGTCACCCAGCCCTCTGTCACCCAGTCCCCTGTCACCCAGTCCCTTGTCAACCAGTCCTCTGTCACCCAGTCCCCTGTCACCCAGTCCCCTGTCACCCAGACCTCTGTCACCCAGTCCCCTGTCACCCAGTCCCCTGTCACCCAGTCCCTTGTCACCCAGTCCTCTGACACCCAGTCCCCTGTCACCCAGCCCTCTGTCAACCAGTCCCCTGTCACCCAGTCACCCAGCCCCCTGTCACCCAGTCCCCTGTCACCCAGTCCTCTGTCACCCAGTCCCCTGTCACCCAGTCCCCCTGTCACCCAGTCCTCTGTCATCCAGTCCCCTGTCACCCAGTCCCCCTGTCACCCAGTCCCCCTGTCACCCAGTCCTCTTTCACCCAGTCCCCTGTCACCCAGTCCCCTGTCACCCAGTCCCCTGTCACCCAGTCCTCTGTCACCCTGCCTCTGTCACTCAGTCCCCTGTCACCCAGTCCCCTGTCACCCAGTCCACTGTCACCCAGCCTCTGTCACCCAGTCCCCTGTCACCCAGTCCCCTGTCACCCAGTCCCCTGTCACCCAGTCCTCTGTCACCCAGTCCTCTGTCACCCAGTCCCCTGTCACCCAGTCCCCTGTTACCCAGTACCCTGCTGTCACCCAGTCCTCTGTCACCCAGTCCTCTGTCACCCAATCCCCTGTCACCCAGTCCCCCTGTCACCCAGTCCTCTGTCACCCAGTCCCCTGCTGTCACCCAGTCCCCTGCTGTCACCCAATCCCCTGTCACCCAGTCCCCTGTTGTCACCCAGCCCTCTGTCACCCAGCCCTCTGTCACCCTGTCCCCTGTCACCCAGTCCCCTGCTGTCACCCAGTCCTCTGTTACCCAGTCCCCTGCTGTCACCCAGTCCTCTGTCACCCAGTCCCCTGTCACCCAATCCCCTGTCACCCAGTCCCCCTGTCACC
The DNA here is from genome assembly GCF_905171775.1 of Rana temporaria. Taxonomy (NCBI): domain Eukaryota; kingdom Metazoa; phylum Chordata; class Amphibia; order Anura; family Ranidae; genus Rana; species Rana temporaria. Next base: position 83,915,284 of record NC_053495.1, on the reverse strand, counting down.
CAGTCCTCTGTCACCCAGTCCCCTGTCACCCAGTCCCCTGTCACCCAGTCCTCTGTGACCCAGTCCCCTGTCACCCAGTCCTCTGTCACCCAGTCCCCTGTCACCCAGTCACCCAGCCCCCTGTCACCCAGCCCCCTGTCACCCAGTCCCCTGTCACCCAGTCCCCCTGTCACCCAGTCCCCCTGTCACCCAGTCCTCTGTCACCCAGTCCTCTGTCACCCAGTCCCCTGTCACCCAGTCCCCCTGTCACCCAGTCCCCCTGTCACCCAGTCCTCTGTCACCCAGTCCTCTGTCACCCAGTCCCCTGTCACCCAGTCCTCTGTCACAAAGTCCCCTGTCACCCAATCCCCTGTCACCCAGTCCCCCTGTCACCCAGTCCTCTGTCACCCAGTCCTCTGTCACCCAGTCCCCTGTCACCCAGTCCCCTGTCACCCAGTCCCCTGTCACCCAGTCCCCCTGTCACCCAGTCCCCTGTCACCCAGTCCTCTGTCACCCAGCCCCCTGTCACCCAGCCTCTGTCACCCAGTCCCCTGTCACCCAGCCTCTGTCACCCATTCCCCTGTCACCCAGTCCTCTGTCACCCAGTCCTCTGTCACCCAGCCCCCTGCCACCCAGTCCCCTGTCACCCAGTCCCCTGTCACCCAGCCCCCTGTCACCCAGTCCCCTGTCACCCAGCCTCTGTCACCCAGTCCCCTGTCACCCAGTCCCCTGTCACCCAGTCCTCTGTCACCCAGTCCCCTGTCACCCAGTCCCCCTGTCACCCAGTGCTCTGTCACCCAGTCCCGTCACCCAGTCCCCTGTCACCCAGTCCTCTGTCACCCAGCCTCTGTCACCCAGCCCCCTGTCACCCAGTCCCCTGTCACCCAGTCCTCTGTCACAAAGTCCCCTGTCACCCAATCCCCTGTCACCCAGTCCCCCTGTCACCCAGTCCTCTGTCACCCAGTCCTCTGTCACCCAGTCCCCTGTCACCCAGTCCCCTGTCACCCAGTCCCCTGTCACCCAGTCCCCCTGTCACCCAGTCCCCTGTCACCCAGTCCTCTGTCACCCAGCCCCCTGTCACCCAGCCTCTGTCACCCAGTCCCCTGTCACCCAGCCTCTGTCACCCATTCCCCTGTCACCCAGTCCTCTGTCACCCAGTCCTCTGTCACCCAGCCCCCTGCCACCCAGTCCCCTGTCACCCAGTCCCCTGTCACCCAGCCCCCTGTCACCCAGTCCCCTGTCACCCAGCCTCTGTCACCCAGTCCCCTGTCACCCAGTCCTCTGTCACCCAGTCCCCTGTCACCCAGTCCCCCTGTCACCCAGTGCTCTGTCACCCAGTCCCCTGTCACCCAGTCCCCTGTCACCCAGTCCTCTGTCACCCAGCCTCTGTCACCCAGCCCCCTGTCACCCAGCCTCTGTCACTCAGTCCCCTGTCACCCAGTCCTCTGTCACCCAGTCCCCTGTCACCCATTCCCCTGTCACCCAGTCCTCTGTCACCCAGTCCCCTGTCACCCAGTCCCCTGTTACCCAGTACCCTGCTGTCACCCAGTCCTCTGTCACCCAGTCCCCTGCTGTCACCCAGTCACCTGCTGTCACCCAGTCCTCTGCTGTCACCCAGTTCCCTGCTGTCACCCAGCCTACTGTCACCCAGTTCTCTGTCACCCAGTCCTCTGTATCCCAGTCCCCTGTCACCCAGTCCCCTGTCACCCAGTCCCCTGTCACACAGTCCCCTGTCACACAGTCCTCTGTCACCCAGCCCTCTGTCACCCAGCCCTCTGTCACCCAGTCCCCTGCTGTCACCCAGTCCTCTGTCACCCAGTCCCCTGTCACCCATTCCCCTGTCACCCAGTCCTCTGTCACCCAGTCCCCTGTCACCCAGTCCCCTGTTACCCAGTCCCCTGTAACCCAGTCCCCCTGTCACCCAGTCCCCCTGTCACCCAGTCCTCTGTCACCCAGTCCCCTGTCACCCAATCCCCATGTCACCCAGTCCCCCTGTCACCCAGTCCTCTGTCACCCAGTCCTCTGTCACCCAGTCCCCTGTCACCCAGTCCTCTGTCACCCAGTCCCCTGTCACCCAGTCCCCTGTCACCCAGTCCCCCTGTCACCCAGCCCTCTGTCACCCAGCCCCCTGTCACCCAGTCCCCTGTCACCCAGTCCTCTGTCACCCAGCCTCTGTCACCCATCCCCCTGTCACCCAGCCTCTGTCACTCAGTCCCCTGTCACCCAGTCCCCTGTCACACAGTCCTCTGTCACCCAGCCCTCTGTCACCCAGCCCTCTGTCACCCAGTCCCCTGCTGTCACCCAGTCCTCTGTCACCCAGTCCCCTGTCACCCATTCCCCTGTCACCCAGTCCTCTGTCACCCAGTCCCCTGTCACCCAGTCCCCTGTTACCCAGTCACCTGCTGTCACCCAGTCCTCTGTCACCCAGTCCCCTGCTGTCACCCAGTCACCTGCTGTCACCCAGTCCTCTGCTGTCACCCAGTTCCCTGCTGTCACCCAGCCTACTGTCACCCAGTTCTCTGTCACCCAGTCCTCTGTATCCCAGTCCTCTGTATCCCAGTCCCCTGTCACCCCTTCACCCAGTCCCCTGTCACCCAGTCCCCTGTCACCCAGTCCCCCTGTCACCCAGTCCTCTGTCACCCAGTCCCCTGTCACCCAGTCCCCTGTCACCGAGCCCTCTGTCACCCAGTCCCCTGTCACCCAGTCCCCTGTCACCCAGTCCCTTGTCACCCAGTCCTCTGTCACCCAGTCCCCTGTCACCCAGCCCTCTGTCACCCAGTCCTCTGTCACCCAGTCCCCTGTCACCCAGTCACCCAGCCCCCTGTCACCCAGTCCCCTGTCACCCAGCCTCTGTCACTCAGTCCCCTGTCACCCAGTCTCCCAGTCCCCTGTCACCCAGTCCCCTGTCACCCAGCCTCTGTCACCCAGTCCCCTGTCACCCAGTCCTCTGTCACCCAGTCCCCTGTCACCCAGTCCTCTGTCACCCAGCCCCCTGTCACCCAGTCCCCTGTCACCCATTCCGTCACCCAGTCCTCTGTCACCCAGTCCCCTGTCACCCAGTCCCCTGTTACCCAGTCCCCTGCTGTCACCCAGTCCCCTGCTGTCAGCCAGTCCCCTGCTGTCACCCAGCCCTCTGTCACCCAGCCCTCTGTCACCCAGTCCCCTGCTGTCACCCAGTCCCCTGCTGTCACCCAGTCCTCTGTTACCCAGTCCCCTGCTGTCACCCAGCCATCTGTCACCCAGCCCCCTGTCACCCTTTCCCCTGTCACCCAATCCCCTGCTGTCACCCAGCCTGCTGTCACCCAGTCCTCTGTAACCCAGTCCCCTGCTGTCACCCAGCCTGCTGTCACCCAGTCCTCTGTAACCCAGTCCCCTGCTGTTGCCAAGTCCTCTGTCACCCAGTCCCCTTGCTGTCGCCCAGTCCTCTGCTGTCGCCCAGTCCCCTGCTGTCGCCCAGTCCCCCTGCTGTCGCCCAGTCCCCCTGCTGTCGCCCAGTCCAAGTCCCCCTCTGTCACTCAGTCCTCTGTCACCCAGCCTGCTGTCACCCAGTCCTCTGTCACCCAGTCCTCTGTCACCCAGCCCTCTGTTCACCCAGTCCCCTGCTGTCACCCAGTCCTCTGTCACCCAGTCCTCTGTCACCCAGCCCTCTGTCACCCAGCCCTCTGTCACCCAGTCCCCTGTCACCCATTCCCCTGTCACCCAGTCCTCTGTCACCCAGTCCCCTGTCACCCAGTCCACTGTTACCCAGTACCCTGCTGTCACCCAGTCCCCTGCTGTCACCCAGTACCCTGCTGTCACCCAGTCCCCTGTCACCCAGTCCCCTGTCACCCAGCCTCTGTCACCCAGTCCCCTGTCACCCAGTCCTCTGTCACACAGCCCCCTGTCACCCAGTCCCCTGTCACCCATTCCATCACCCAGTCCTCTGTCACCCAGTCCCCTGTTACCCAGTCCCCTGCTGTCACCCAGTCCCCTGCTGTCACCCAGCCCTCTGTCACCCAGCCCTCTGTCACCCAGTCCCCTGTCACCCAGTCCCCTGTCACCCAGTCCCCTGCTGTCACCCAGTCCCCTGTCACCCAGTCCCCTGCTGTCACCTAGCCATCTGTCACCCAGCCATCTGTCACCCAGCCTTCTGTCACCCTTTCCCCTGTCACCCAGTCCCCTGCTGTCACCCAGCCTGCTGTCACCCAGTCCTCTGTAACCCAGTCCCCTGCTGTCACCCAGCCTGCTGTCACCCAGTCCTCTGTAACCCAGTCCCCTTGCTGTCGCCCAGTCCTCTGCTGTCGCCCAGTCCCCCTGCTGTCACCCAGTCCCCCTGCTGTCACCCAGTCCTCTGTCACCCAGCCCTCTGTCACCCAGCCCTCTGTCACCCAGTCCCCTGCTGTCACCCAGTCCTCTGTCACCCAGCCCTCTGTCACCCAGTCCCCTGTCACCCAGTCCCCTGTCACCCAGTCCCCTGTTACCCAGTACCCTGCTGTCACCCAGTCCCCTGCTGTCACCCAGTCCCCTGCTGTCACCCAGCCCTCTGTCACCCAGCCCTCTGTCACCCAGTCCCCTGCTGTCACCCAGTCCCCTGCTGTCACCCAGTTCCCTGCTGTCACCCAGCCTGCTGTCACCCAGTCCTCTGTCACCCAGTCCTCTGTAACCCAGTCCCCTGCTGTCGCCCAGTCCCCTGCTGTCACCCAGTCCTCTGTCGCCCAGTCCCCTGCTGTCACCCAGCCCCCTGTCACCCAGTCCCCCTGTCACCCAGTCCCCCTGTCACCCAGTCCCCTGTCACCCAGTCCCCCTGTCACCCAGTCCTCTGTCACCCAGTCCCCTGTCACCCAGTCCTCTGTCACCCAGTCCCCTGTCACCCAGTCCCCTGTCACCCAGTCCCCTGCTGTCACCCAGCCCCCTGCCACCCAGTCCCCTGTCACCCATTCCCCTGTCACCCAGCCCCCTGTCACCCAGCCCCCTGTCACCCAGTCCCCTGTCACCCAGTCCCCTGTCATCCAGTCCTCTGTCACCCAGCCTCTGTCACCCAGCCCCCTGTCACCCAGCCTCTGTCACTCAGTCCCCTGTCACCCAGTCCCCTGTCACCCAGTCCCCTGTCACCCAGCCTCTGTCACCCAGTCCCCTGTCACCCAGTCCTCTGTCACCCAGCCCCCTGTCACCCAGTCCCCTGTCACCCGCTATTTTCCTTCTTCTTTCAACTATACCTTCTTCACCACAAGTTTTATTGTTTTTACCCGGCTGGGTAATAAAGAGCACAGCAAAAGACACCTGTTGCGGACATTCCTGTACTTCTGCTATATGCACCATACACCCCTAGGAATTCGGAGAGCCACAAGGTAAATGTGCCACCCAAAACAAACCAGCAGCTCCTCCGGGGGTAGTGCTACACGTTGTTTCTGCTATGTATGCTGTATTGTATGCAATAGTGTACTTATTGAGGTCTATTTCTGTTATTTTTGTAGTTTCACCTAGCTTGTTCTAGTAAACTGAGATCAAAAAAATATGGTATCTGAAGTTTATGGGATAAAAAGGTTTAGCTGAATGTCCTTGAGACAGAACAGTGACATTTTTAAGCTGACCTCTGAAAGGAAGATAAGCTGACTTCGGAAGTCTGTACAGCTCGGGGCTACGCAATATCCATACAGTCAGAAGCCTTAAAGAAACAGGCCTGCGGCAGGCGAAGCAAGCAGCCACGCTACACAGAGATGCGCTCTGTCAAGCAGCATCGACACTAGAATGGTCTCTATACAGCAAGAGCAGGGCCGGACTGGGAGTAAAAACCAGCCCTGGAAAACATTTCATACCAGCCCCATAGCATTATTATACCAGCCCAACATCATAACGTCACCCAGTCCCCTGTTACCCAGTACCCTGCTGTCACCCAGTCCCCTGCTGTCACCCAGCCCTCTGTCACCCAGCCCTCTGTCACCCAGTCCCCTGTCACCCAGTCCCCTGCTGTCACCCAGCCCTCTGTCACCCAGTCCCCTGCTGTCACCCAGCCCTCTGTCATCCAGCCCTCTGTCACCCTGTCCCCTCTCACCCAGTCCCCTGCTGTCACCCAGTCCTCTGTTACCCAGTCCCCTGCTGTCACCCAGCCTACTGTCACCCAGTCCTCTGTAACCCAGTCCCCTGCTGTCGCCAAGTCCTCTGTCACCCAGTCCCCTTGCTGTCGCCCAGTCCTCTGCTGTCGCCCAGTCCCCCTGCTGTCGCCCAGTCCCCCTTCTGTCACCCAGTCCAAGTCCCCCCTCTGTCACCCAGTCCTCTGTCACCCAGCCTGCTGTCACCCAGTCCTCTGTCACCCAGTCCTCTGTCACCCAGCCCTCTGTCACCCAGTCCCCTGTCACCCATTCCCCTGTCACCCAGTCCCCTGTCACCCAGTCCCCTGTTACCCAGTACCCTGCTGTCACCCAGTCCCCTGCTGTCACCCAGTCCCCTGCTGTCACCCAGCCCTCTGTCACCCAGTCCCCTGCTGTCACCCAGTCCTCTGCTGTCACCCAGTCCTCTGCTTTCACCCAGTTCCCTGCTGTCACCCAGCCTGCTGTCACCCAGTCCTCTGTCACCCAGTCCCCTGCTGTCGCCAAGTCCTCTGTCACCCAGTCCCCTTGCTGTCGCCCAGTCCTCTGCTGTCGCCCAGTCCCCCTGCTGTCGCCCAGTCCCCCTGCTGTCGCCCAGTCCAAGTGACAAGTGACACGCTGAATCTGGTGACGGGATGGGTGGCAAGTGACACACTAAATCTGGTGGCAGGGGACGGATGGCAAGTGACATGCTGAATCTGGTGACAAGTGGCAAGTGACATTTCCGAGTGTCTCCGATGCTCTCCGGCGCCCCCACCTCTGGCCACATGCGGTATTGCATGCAATTGAAGTCAATGCGGAACAAATTATTTTCGTTTCCATTAACTTCAATGGGGAAACTCACTTTGATATGTGAGCACTTTGGATTACGAGCATTCTCCTGGAACGGATTATGCTCGTAATCCGAGGTTCCACTGTGTAACATTATATATATAGCCCTAGCCCTATGTGCTTTCATATCTGTCTTATCTTTATATAATACGCTCTTTAAATGTTTCTTTAAAATGTATGGTTTTCTCTTTTATGAACAAAAAAATAATGACGTTATGATGTTGGGCTGGTATAATAATGCTATGGGGCTGGTATGAAATGTTTTCCAGGGCTGGTTTTTACTCCCAGTCCGGCCCTGCTCTTGCTGTATAGAGACCATTCTAGTGTCGATGCTGCTTGACAGAGCGCATCTCTGTGTAGCGTGGCTGCTTGCTTCGCCTGCCGCAGGCCTGTTTCTTTAAGGCTTCTGACTGTATGGATATTGCGTAGCCCCGAGCTGTACAGACTTCCGAAGTCAGCTTATCTTCCTTTCAGAGGTCAGCTTAAAAATGTCACTGTTCTGTCTCAAGGACATTCAGCTAAACCTTTTTATCCCATAAACTTCAGATACCATATTTTTTTGATCTCAGTTTACTAGAACAAGCTAGGTGAAACTACAAAAATAACAGAAATAGACCTCAATAAGTACACTATTGCATACAATACAGCATACATAGCAGAAACAACGTGTAGCACTACCCCCGGAGGAGCTGCTGGTTTGTTTTGGGTGGCACATTTACCTTGTGGCTCTCCGAATTCCTAGGGGTGTATGGTGCATATAGCAGAAGTACAGGAATGTCCGCAACAGGTGTCTTTTGCTGTGCTCTTTATTACCCAGCCGGGTAAAAACAATAAAACTTGTGGTGAAGAAGGTATAGTTGAAAGAAGAAGGAAAATAGCAAATTCAGGTGTAGCAATAGGGAAACAGTCCTGCTCCCATGTGTAACACTTCTTGCACCACTCCTGCTTGAGTGGGAATAGAGTACCTGGACAGGCCTCTCTCACTGACCTGGCAGCCAGAGTCTCTGCCACAGACCCTCCTGGGATGAAAAATGTACTTTTTAAGTTCTCTAAGGGGTGATGGCGATAGATCGAACAAGACATGTCCTGCTCCCTGCAGTGTCTTCTCAAAGCATGGTGGCTGTTTTTCACTTCTTTTGATGATTCTACCCAGAATGCCCTACTTACTAACAACTTCCTTAACTACACCTACAGTAGTAAATAAACAGAACTGAAGCAATACCAAAAAAGAACACTAGATGGAGCCTGCACTCCAAATGATTGTCTTATGTAAATTACAAACTTTACATACTATTTTCACAACACAGACACTCACAGCTTAAGAAAAGCCAAAAATGGAGCGCCCATATTTCTATTCTTCCATAAATTTCACTTTAAGTCATGTCTCTTTTGAAAAGGAAGGACGTTATTATATAAAATATGTCCTATGTAAAATATAAATACAAATGCAGAAGGGTGACCTCTGTTACTGTTTGCGGTACTAGAGGCAGGGCCACTGATAATAGAGGACCACCGGTCCACCTGTAGGGCCCCATCAGTTTAACAGAGGGGCCTAGCAGCTTTAAGTTTCATACGTATGCATACGTATGCAGGCATTTTTTTTATGCTTCCCCATGGATCTCAGGTTGTCTCATTTCGATGTATAACATTTCCCTGGGTCCCATCAGTTCATCAGAAAGGCCCAGGAGACTGTAGCAGGGAGGGAACTTTTTTCTTATTTTGGCACACAGTCAGTTTAACACAAGCTAGCACTGCATTTGCCAATAATAAAATGAATGTTCTGGCCAAAGTCCCTGGCAGAGTGCTATCTCATTAGTTTACTCATTGCCTGCCTCTTTCACCATGTAGGTGGTGATGGGAGAGCAGGCTGTATCAAAGGGCTCAGCAGTATGCAAGCAGCCAGCAGAGGTCAGTGTATAGACACAGAGCACACTGAGGGTCCATTCCTGGCTGCAGAGATTTATTTTTTCATAAAGGGCACAATAAAACACACAAACTGCAAACTCTTCCCTCATGCCATACCCATGATCAGTGGCGGTTCGTCCATAGAGGCTGGAGCGCCGCCCCCTCTGGCTCCGCACCGCCACTGACAACATAGATTCAATGCATTGCATGAATCTATGTTATTGTCGCCGCTGCCGCTGGTCTATTCAGATGGCCGGACATAGAGCGCCGGCCACCTGAATAACGGCAGCTGTTTGGCTGTACGGAAGTGCCTATTAGAGCCAGTGGCTCTGATAGGCTTTCCTAATACAACCCTCAGGCGTCAATTAAAGGGCAGGTCCTTCATCTCTCATTCCCCAGGGGCAGTTCCCTGAATGATGAGATTGATAATTCCCTCTCTTCCGTAAATCACACTAGTTTTGATGATGCCATAAAATTGATTAGGACGTTCGGTCATGGCGCTTTATTGGCAAAATCTGACATACAATCTGCCTTCAGGTTGTTACCTATTGCACCGGAATCTTTTAACTCATTGGGTTTTTGTTTCGAAGGTTCCTTTTTCTATGACATGTGCTTACCTATGGGGTGCTCATTGTCAGGTCAATATTTCAAGACATTTGCAACATTTTTGCAATGGGTCATGTTGCATGAATCCGGATGTGAATGGATAATCCATTATTTGGATGATTTTCTTTTTATTGGTCCTGGATTCATCAACATGTTTCTTGTTGTTAAAATTGTTCCTTGCTATTACAAATTATTTTGGTATTAATATTGCATATGAAAAAAACATTCTTCCTACTTCGGTCATTGAATTCTTGGGTATCAGTATTGATACCACTTTATACCAATATCAGCTTCCTCTTGTTTAAATCGTTCGGATACAATCCCAAATGTATTTATTTTTACGCAGAAAAAAAATCCTCCTGAAGGAACTCCAATCCTTTTTAGGTTTACTGGTGTTTGCTTCTCACATCATGCCAGTTGGCAGGATCTTCTCCAGAAGATTGTCTATGGCCATGTCTGGTTTTAAATCACCTAATTCACATATACGTATCACATCTGACCTAAAGGATGATCTTTTAGTTTGGTCTTAATTCCTTTCGGATTGCAACGGTCGTACCTTTTTTCAGGAGGACTTTGTTTTTTTGGCAGATATGGAGTTATATACTGATGCGGCGGGTTCTTTTGACTTTGCAGCAATATGGCGTACCCACTGGTGTTGTGGTTCATGGCCTCCATTTTGGGTTGCTAGCAAAGCCACAAAGAAATTTTTTTTTTAGAACTTTTTCCCATCTTAGTAGCTTTCGAACTGTGGGGAATTTTTTTTTCAAATAAAATAATTTTGGTTCATTCAGATAACAGAGGAGTGCTGTTTGCATTAAATTGTCTTTCCTCCAGATCCCCAGCTGTCATAACATTTTTGAGATATTTTGTTTTATTGTGTTTAAAACTAAATATTTGGGTTAAAGCTAAACATATCCCTGCCAAACAGAATTCAGTAGCTGACGCACTGTCTCGAATCCAGATGGTTCGTTTCAGGCAGCTGTTTCCCGAAGCGGACCCAGTCGGTTGCAATTGCCCGAGCCATTTATGGGACTTGATTTAACCCCTGTTTTTTCTGCTATTCAGCATTCCATTGCTCCAAAAAATGGATCGAATATTCGGTCACATGGAAAAAATGGCTTTTGTTCAATGAAGAATTAGGTTTTTCTGGTTATTCACCTTCCGAACAATCAATTTTAGCTTTCATTTGTTACCTCATGCAAAAAAAAAATTCTTTTCATCACATTAATAAAAGTTTAGCTGGAATTTCCTTCTTCTTGAAACTCCATAAAATGCCTAGCTGTAATAGTTTATTTTCGGTTCGTCAAGCCCTTAAGGGTTATAGGAAAAGAACATTTGCACCAGACGCACGGAGGCCTATCTCATTAGATTTGCTAAAAAAGATCTGTGTGTTAACCCCAATAATATGTCGTACAGATTTCGAAGCGTTGTTGTTGCATTCAACATTTGTTTTAATGTTTTTTGCAGCACTTCGCATATCTGAGCTGGTTCCCAATAATAAGAAGGGTATGCCAGGATTACAATTCAATGAGGTTCTATTATCGCATTGGAGGCGTGAAAGTTTTTGTTAGTAGGTCAAAAACGGATACTCTCGGAAAGGGTCGCTGGCTTTACTTGCATGCCTGTGGTGACTCCATCATTTGCCCTTATTTAATTTTGTCAAAATACATGTCTGCAAGGCCTCAGTGCTCAGGAAGATTTTTGGTTCATTTGGACGTTGCTCCTCTTACAAAATTTAAATTCTCGGCTCTATTATGGCGCTGTTTTGCACATTTAGGCTTTTCTCACCCAAAATTTTCTCCTCACTCCTTTCGGATTGGAGCCGCCACAGAAGCAGCTAGGTTGGGTTTGACTGATTCCGTCATTATGCAATTAGGTAGATGGGATTCCAATAGGTTTAATCCGAATGTTTGTCCTAATCTTTGTCTCTAATTTTAGGTGCCAAGTATTTTGTTTGGATTGTTGGGCACTCGTTTGTGCATTGGACCCACAAAAGACCATGTCAACGCTGTTATACTTCCAACTTATCTTTCTCTCCTGATTCTGTCCAAATTCTTTGGGAAGGTATGCGTGGGCTTCAATGGAAAAATCTTTTTATTCACCTCTCCAGGTTGGTTCATTTATGGCTCTCACCGGATTTATTATTAATCCACCTAGGAGGTAATGATGTAGGCAAGCATAGCACCTTGGATTTGATCTTTATGATCAAACAGGACTTGCATCGCATCCATCTTTTCTTTCCTAATCGAGTGTTTTTTTCAGAAATGGTTCCTCACCTTTTATGGTTGTCTTGTCCAGAGAATAAACCCTTGGAGAAGATAAGGCGGCGTGTGAATCATTGGACAAAAAAAAAGTGTAGCGCTAATAAAACGTGCAAACAAACTGTAAACAAGTGAAACCCTCATGCGTGAAGGACATAAGTGTTGAAAGTCCACAAAAAATCAATGTGATTTTGATTGAAAAAATAAAAATATTAAAGTTCAATAATAATGTTCCAACAAGAACGTGACTTGGTGCTGGGAAGAAAGTGTAGTAAATTTTGAATAGGAAGTCCACCACCAAGATGAATCGGAGGCTTACCAGATGTTGTGGACCTAGATAGGTATATACCTAATAGGTCACAAGGGCTTAATGGTAGCGATGTCTTGGCTTCAGGGTAACTTGAGCAATACACAGGAGGATGATTCCCAATTGATGTAGTATAAGATGAAACCATAAGAACACGGACCAATGATGGGCAATAATCAGCAGAAATGAGCGGATAAGCTCACAATCCGTGAATCCAGGGGTTCAGAGCGTGTTAAACCCAAGAAGAAAAAAGGAGATGGACATAGTGTGATACTGTATAAATTTACTATTGATAAAAAGAGTAAAATGTCACACTCACATATCATCAGAAGATACAGGCATGTAAAAAACGTGAACAGTGGGGTCCGCGGGTCCCAACGCGTTTCGATCCAACGATCGTCATCTGGGGTACTGACCCACTGTTCCAAAAACCCAAATAAATAAAGAGAGGCCCACATACCTTAATTGTGGCTCCAGCTGGGAACAAAGTAAACTTTAATGGCCTGATTGATAAAAAAAGATGGCCGCGGTGGCATGCGTTCCAAGCCTCACACACAAGCTTGAGGAAGCGCAGCGTCATCCTGGACTGAACCAATAGGGCGTCCGGGCCATGAGTAAACTAATCCAGGTGGAGGTCACGTCAGCGTGCTCTCCAAGTCTCACAAAGGGAGAGAGCCGGAACGCAACGCTCGATGGACGCTAACAGGTCAGAACCACGAAGTGACATCGGCGTGCGCTCCAAGCCTCTCACAACGGGAGAGCCAGAGCGCAACGCACGACGTGAAGCTGAACGGAGGACGCCCTGCAAGCCAGCAGAGCGAATTGCGTTGCGAGCCTGACCTGGAAGGAGAGGCCAGACAGCGGCGATGGGACATATGATTCATCACATCTCCAGTCAAGTCCGGCCCAACCTGCAACCACAAAATATGCCCACATATGTACGATAAAGCAATAAGGGGGCAGGGGAATGAAAAGTAAAAACCAATAATGTTTGTTAAAATCATAAAATTAAGACGAATAATGATTGAATTAAGACTGCTGAAGGTCAGATGTCAATAATTCCAACTATATTAAAAGGTAGCCTAAACTAAATTCAAAGCACTGTAGAAACAGTGCCTGTAAGGCAATACTCCACAAATAATCATAAATTAAATACAAAAATTAAATGTAACTAAAATTAAAAGCTCAATGCCATGAGGCAATGCAAAAAAAGGGAGGGATTAAAAATATATATAATTAATATATATAAATAAAAGGATTTAGACAAGGAGGGAGATGACGGAGCCACAACTAGGCATGAAGGGGAAATAACATCATGATTGATTAATGAACGCATTAATGTCCCACTCAACGTTAAGCCCATGTGGGACATATGTGCGTAACTCGTAAATCCAGTATGCTTCAAGTCTGGAAACACCCCTCGTCTTAGCTCCACCTCTCCATGGTGGTACAAATTTGTCGATTATTAAAAACTGTGTACCCTTAGGATTCCGATGATGACATTCTCTATAGTGTCTCGGGACTGTATGTTTTGTACAATCACCATTGATTTTACTATCATGCTCACCCACCCGTACGGAAAATGCACGTATGGTGCGACCAACGTATTGCTTTCCGCAGGGGCAGGTGATGAGATACACGATGTGCGTTGTCGCACAAGTACAAAAAGATTTGATCGGATACTGGCGACCTGTACTGCGAGATCCAAATTCCAAAGTCTTGGACCTCCCATTAGTGTTGTGGAGACAAACACTATATTTCTTACATGGGAAATAGCCCTTCATGTCTTGAAAGAATGATGGGCGACCAGGGGGGTCAACCATGTTGAGAGCAATACTGTTTCTCAACGTCGGCGCCCCTTTAAATATAACTTTGGCCCGTTCAGGTAAGTTGGGGCCCAAAACCTTATCATTCTTAAGTATATCCCAATGTTTGTCAATGATGGTTTTGACATCCCTATGCTGATTGGAATAGGAAGTTATCATGGAAAATGTATAGGAATGGTCTTGTTCACGTGGTGCTTTATCGATCAGCAAGGAATCTCGTTCAATTAATGCCACTTTTTGTAATTCCAAGTCCACGGACGAGGCATCATATCCCTTCTCAATGAACCTCTCCCTGAGCATAGAGGCCTGTGAGAAGTAGATATCGTCGTCAGTACAGTTCGTCCGCAGACACAGAAACTGGCTACGTGGAACCGAGTTTAACCATGACCTATGATGGCAACTATCTGTGGGGATAAAGCTGTTCCTGTCAGTGGCTTTAAAGTGTGTTTTGAACTTGAACTGCCTGGATTCGAGTGCGATTTCTCGGTCTAAAAATGTGATCTTAATAGGGCTGCACTCATAAGTGAAGGAAATCCCTCGGTCATTATCATTCAGAATGAGAAAATATTCCTCCAATGTTTCACATGGACCATCCCATAAGAGGAGGACGTCGTCTATATATCTTACCCAAAGTATAAGAGATGGTGGTCTCTCACGATAGACGACGTCCTCCTCCCACTTGGCCATGAAGAGGTTGGCGAGGCTAGGGGCAAATTTGGCCCCCATAGCCACACCACGCCTTTGAAGGAAGAACTTGTTGTCAAACCAAAAGTAATTATGCGTCGTGGCGAATTCCAACAATTCGACCAGAAATGATTTCTGTAGGTCAGTAATGGAATGCTTACGACTCAAAAAATGCCTCACCGCTTCAACCCCAAGATGTTGGGGAATACAAGTGTACAGGGATGCCACGTCAGCGGTGGCAGGAAGATAATCACCTTCAACCTTAATACTCTCCAATAGTTTGATGGTGGAGGTGGTGTCCTTAAGGTATGAAGGAGTGGTTTTAACTAAAGGTTGTAAGTAGAAATCGATGTATCGACCGATCCTCGATGTGATCGAATCGATTCCACTTACAATGGGTCTCCCTGGTGGATTCAATGGATCTTTGTGGACCTTTGGTAGATGGTATATAGTTGGAATTCTGGGAGCGGTGGGCACTAAATAGGCCTTTTCCTTAGTGTTCAGAATAAAGGAGTCAAAGCCTTTAGAAACTAATTTGACCAAATCTTTTTTGTAGGAATTGGTAGGATTATTGGGCAATACTTGATAAGTCTCAGAATCATCAAGGATGCGATTCATCTCAGTGATATATTTTGTTTTGTCCATAATGACTATTCCTCCCCCTTTGTCAGCAGGACTCACAGTAAGGTCCTTGCGATCGCAGAGGGATAAGTAGCCTTCTCTAGGTATAGGGTGAGTGTAAACCTTTTTAACAGGCAATGATTCAAGATCTTTGAGAACCAAATCTTTGAAAACATTGACCGATGATGACACTGGAACTGCAGGGTTAAATAGAGAGGGATTGGATAGGCCTGAATGGACTGTTCCCGAAGTTGCAGCTCGCTCTACGAGCTGTGCAGTTTCAGAAATAAAGTGTCTCTGAATGTTGAGTCTTTGAACAAACTTGTGGACATCAATAAAGGTGTCAAATTTACTCAGTTTGTGTTAAGGGGCGAACTTGAGACCCTTATCCAAAACTGCAATTTCATCCCTTGTTAGTTCCTTGCCACTAAGGTTAAACAATCCTAGGCCTGCTGTACTTTTCTCTTTTTTCCTTTGATGTCTTTTACCTCCCCTGTTGCTTCTCTTTGCTCTGAAGGCATTTTGTGGCCTCTCCCGCCCCGATGAAAATCCTTACCCAAATGGTTATCAGGACCATTGTAATCATAATTAGCATGTGGTCTCTGATACCCAGAAAATCCATTGTGTGTATCTTGTAGAGGTAAAAACCTATTCAAAGTATACACAGGAGGATATTGATAAGGATATGGAGCAGTCTCATAATGAGTGGCATAGTCATCAGTCCTCCTAGGTGAATCATAGTCATAATAACCGTGATTCTGGTGGACAGGGGTTCTATGATCTGACACACGCCCTCGAGAACGACCTCTGCCCCCTTTCCTGTTCTGAGTGTTAGGATGATTTCTAACGGGAGAATCAAAACTAGGATGCCTCACCCTAGGAGTTAATCCCCTGGGTGGAGGCGGGGGTTTAGGGTATGCATGACCAGGATGTGGTGGATTAATGGAATGATCACTTGGATGGGGATCACTAGTGTCCATCACAGGGGAATGATCAGAATTACCTGCAGCATTCAGTGATTTCTGCCAGTTAAATACAACCCTGTTCTTATAATCACCTGCATCACAGGAATATTTTTTGTGCTTTTTATTTTTCTGATCCCTATCCTCCTTCTCCAGATGGGACTGGAGATTGGAGGAAAGGGAATTATACTCAGTGGAATTTTTAAAATTCAAGAGTTTTTCTTTGAGTTCTCTAATTTCTCTATCAAGCACCGAAAGTCTGTCCTGTTTCCAGGATATAAGAAATCCTAGAAATTTGGTGCCCGCTTCGTTGAAATAGCGGTACCAAGAGTCCAGGTCAAGGTCACCCTGCTGGGGTTGAACTTCCCACCTCAGACTCCTGGGAACCATGCATTCGGTAACATATTGTTGTAGGAAGACAATGTCCCACTGCAAATGCAGTTCGGAGACCATGATGTTCTTTAGTCTCAGGAACATGCCCCCTATTTCAGTATCGTTCCCTATAACAGAAAAAACACCCTCCGTGTTAACGGTACGTTCAGCCCTATAGTCAAAGATATCCATGACAAATTACCCAGATCTAGTAGGCCTCTGAAAAAAAGTTGCTGTAGTGATAATGATCTAAATGCAAAGAAAACACAATATACTAAAAGTATATAAATCACTGCGCTACCAATAAAAACGTATATAAATGGCAGCCAACACTACAGAACTAAATCAATTCTGAAAAAACAAGCAAAGGACAAAAAAAAGTGTAGCGCTAATAATACGTGCAAACAAACTGTAAACAAGTGAAACCCTCATGTGTGAAGGACATAAGTGTTGAAAGTCCACAAAAAATCAATGTGATTTTGATTGAAAAAATAAAAATATTAAAGTTCAATAATAATGTTCCAACAAGAAAGTGACTTGGTGCTGGGAAGAAAGTGTAGTAAATTTTGAAGTCCACCACCAAGATGAATCGGAGGCTTACCAGATGTTGTGGATCTAGATAGGCGTGTGAATCATTCCATTGAAAAATGTATGCCTTGTTTAGAGAGTTTTTCTTTCCGACACACAGATCTTGAAGGAGGTTTTCCCGGCCTATACAGACAAGACGGAGTTCACTTGTCTGATGTAGGTACGAATATTTTGAATCTAGGTTTTCAAAATATTATTGAAATGGCCATGGTGATGGGGTAGGCCTTTTTTGTTTTCAACAAAATCGGCTGGTGGGGACTTTTACTGTAAGTTTTGATTTTATGGTTCTCACTTGAGTTCTATAACTGAGCGATTTGTTATAAGTTATTTCAAGTATTACATTTCTTTTATTTATTTATGAATTATTAATAAAGTTATTTATATATACCAATAAAGGTGCCGCGGCCATATTTATTGCCAACAAAAAAACAAAACAATTATATATTTGTGTTTGTTATATATTTAAATAAATATTTAAAAGAAAGAAGATGAGTTGCGTATTTATTTGTTAAGTTAGTTATTGTACAGCCTAAATTCCCATGGAAAAGTGGGCATGAGTGAAAGGCCCACTACATGGGATTGTGGCTGTCAAAAAAAAAAAAGTGAATCTGTTGTGTGCGGAATTTGGTAATGAAAAATTAGGTTACTGTTTCTTTAAGAGTAAGGTTAGCAGTCAGGTGTATCCCAAGCAGGAAAAACGTGATGCTTAGGCGGGAAAATCACGTGTATTCAGGGATAATACACGTGCCTGTACAGAGCTATATAAACCCTCCTGCATCAACAGTTCCTGTCACAAATTCTGCAGCAGTTAATTGAGCTCCCCTTCCCTCCCACCCTGTCGCAGCACCTATATGTGGTTTGTCACCTTTGAATCAAAGGGGGACTTTTACTGTAAGTTTTGATTTTATGGTTCTCGCTTGAGTTCTATAACTGAGCGATTTGTTATAAGTTATTTTTTAAGTATTACATTTCCTTTATTTATTTATTTATGAATTATTAATAAAGTTATTTATATATACCAATAAAGGTGCCACGGTCATATTTATTGCCAAATATATATATATATTTGTGTTTGTTATATATTTAAATAAATATTTAAAAGAAAGAAGACGAGTTGTGTATTTATTTGTTAAGTTAGTTATTGTACTGCCTACATTCCCATGCCTTTTTGTTAACACAGTGGAGTGCAGAGTTTTTTTTAAAAGCTTTCTGCTTCGAGTTGTCTTGTTGAAATCCATGCTTAAATGCAGACATTAGAACAATTATATTTTCATGTCATTGTTTTTAATCACTATGATTGTTAAAAGATTATTAGGTTATTCATCAAGTTAATATCAGACTAGTAGCAATAAATATATTTAAAGCAGTATTTAAAAGGGTTGTAACCTGTGGTAGAGATTTTTCAACTCCATATTTCTAAGATTTGTAGGAAATTTGTATGTCGTTCTTTTACAAGGTTTTTTATTAATGTGATTTGGGTCTGTCTTTAGATTACTCTGTGAGCTGAGGAGCATGTTTTTGACCATATGTCAGCATATGGATGTTACCTCAATGGGGGGGGGGATGTGATAGGAAATGCCCCCTCATTGTATTGAAAGAATTTTCTGTCATCTCCTATCTGATTACAGACAAGGCGTCTCCATAAGCCAGGGGTCCTGTGATATGCAAAGTGTGGAACTGGATGAGATAGTGCTCACACTAGAAGTTTTGTTGTTGATAAATATGCAAACTCCAAGACAGTCCCTATGTCAAGAGGATGTGATAACAGGGGGATGCACACTGGGGGGTCCTTTTGTGTCATTCTGAAAAGAAACATAAGTCATCCAATCGTATCCGCGGGAAACTTGAGTTTTGGCAGGGAGGAAAATGCAGGCTCAGGGGTATAAAAACAGTCAAGTCAGCTTGACAATAGTTCAGTGTATGATGCCTTGACCAAGCAGACTGAAGCATGATGAAGGAGCTGACCTAAAAGACTGGTGATGTAATCTCTCTCTCTCTCTCTCTGTCTGTCTCTCTGTCTCCCTCTCTCTCCCTCTGTCTCTCTCTCTCTCCCTCTGTCTCTCTCTCTCCCTCTGTCTCTCTCTCTGTGTGTCTCTCTCTCTCTGTCTGTCTCTCTGTCTCCCTCTCTCTCCCTCTGTCTCTCTCTCTCCCTCTGTCTCTCTCTCTGTGTCTCTCTCTCTCTCTCTGTCTCTCTGTCTCCCTCTGTCTCTCTCTCTCCCTTTCTCTCTCACTCTCTCTCTCTCACTCTCTCTCTCTCTCTCCCTCTCTCTCCGTCTCTCTCTACCAATTAGCATTACTTATTGTTGACTTCGCTATAGCCATAAATGTATGTTGTATCAGCATTCAGCAATATCCTCTCTGTTTTTAACAAGTGATATCCTTTATGTTATAGTTGTAAATATTAGAGTAATGCAAGTTTCTTCTCTGTATCAATAAATGTAATACTTTTCTCTTTTTCGCAGCGCTATTCTTTGTTTTAATTTTTATATAGACAAAAAGATTTTTATAGCTTATCTTAATTATTCACGTGCGATATTAATATTTCTCTGATTATTGATTATGTACGTGCGCTATTAATTTTTCTATGACAAGATGGTGCCCCGTGTAGTGAGGAGGGTTGAAAGTTTGGATAGATATGATTTATTGTATGGTAGACAGAACTGGTTTAGGTCTATTTTGTTTTAACCTGTCTGAATACCTAACAAACTTACTCTTCAGAACTTAACCTTTTCTTTTTGTCTATGCGAATGTGTTTATGAGACTGATTTTGAATAATGTAGATATATATATAGAATGAAATTGTAGCAGGGATTTCTGTTTGGAATCTTGGAGACAGTGGCCCAGGTTCAGAAAGGACTTAAAACGGCGCAACGCCAGGTGCGCAGCCGTGGGTCCTAATCCGAGCCGTCGTATCTATGCGCCTGATTCTTAGAATCGCTCACGCATAGATATCCATAAGATCCGACAGGCGCAGGTCTCTTACACTGTCGGATCGTAACTGCATATTATTATTTTTTTTTTTTTTTTTTTTTTCCTGACCACTAGGTGGCGCTTCCGTCGAATTCCGCGTTGAGTATGCAAATTAGCTAGATACGCGAATTCCCGAAAGTACGCCCGGCCGACGCAGTAAAGTTACGTTAGGCTTTTCCCGGCGTATAGTTGCCCCTGGTATATGAAGCATAAGTATGGCTGTCGTTCCCGCGTCGAAATTTGAAAAAGTTACGTAGGTTGCGTAAGTCATCCGTGAATGGGGCTGGACGTCATCTACGTTCACGTCAAAATCAATGACGTCCTTGCAGCATACTTTGGAGCAATGTACACTGGGAAATTCCACGGACGGCGCATGCGCCGTTCGGCAAAAACGCCTATCACGTCGAGTCACAGTAGATTTAAAAAAAAAAAAAAAACACGCCCCTGATCCAAATTTGAATTAGGCGGGCTTGCGCCGGCTGATTTGCGCTACGCCGCCGCAACTTACAGAGCTGGTACTTTGAGAATACAGCGCTTGCCCGTCTGGGTTGCAGAGGCGTATCGTAGAGCGGATACGTTACACCCGCACAAATTTACCCCGCTGACTGTGAATCTGGGCCTGTGTGCGTCTATGCAGTTGACCCTTTGAATGAGATTAGGCCAATCTTTGTGAGTGAAACACACCTATGCTTTGGTAAATAAACAGTGGGGCGATGGCGCCGCTATAATGATTAATATTCAATAAGGTGTGGGTGTAGTGGTTATTAAACCTCTCTATTATGTACAGGGGCCTTGAATGTTGTTTTTTTCTCAGAGGCTGGGGTTTATTTGTTTTGCACGGTGGACATCTCTGGCATCCGTGGAGTCCTTCAGGTTCTGGACAGGTGTTCGCTTCCCTGGGGGGATCGAGTGCATTGTGGACGGGGTGTGTTAGTGGTGTTGGTGCTCTGCGGTGGGTGAGTCTGGGTCGTGATAGCAATACCGCTACTAAAGTTCTGTGCTCTCTGAAAATGGGCCAATACTTTTTGAAGATCTTTTCCAATTGTTGGTATTGGTTGCTGTATACTGTGATAAAGGCCAGATCCATAGTAGGTGCTTAATGAAGCTTTTTCTTGTTGAGCAAAGCTTCCCTATCCATCTCACAAATGTTAATTTTCAGTTGTTGTCAGCACCTATGCTTTTGGGCTGCGTTTCCACTGGTGCAACTCCAATGTGTCCTGATTCAAGGTGCGATTTGGAAATGCAGCTTTAGTGCGACTGTGGTGTGGCTTTGAATGCGTTTTTTTTTATCCAGAAATCGCATCAAAATGGTGCAGGTACCTTTATCGGTCGCTGCAGCATTGAGCCACATAGATTGGAATGGGTGCTATTGAAATCAATGGGCTGCGATTTGTAATGCGACTTTGGGTCCAACGTCGCATGGCAAATCACATCAGTGGAAACGGAAACTAAAATCACACTGAATTATCTGGATGTATGTGAATCTATTCCTCTGTTTAAACAAATAACTGGGGATGGTAAGCGGTGTAATAAGATCTGTAAACACTGACTATATTATAACTGCTAAAAATCATTATTAGGTAAGCGTCAGTTAAATTAGTGCAATTAGGTGCCTCTTGCACTGCAAGCAATCATAACAATCTAATAAGTAAGCATTTCTTTTAGAATGTTGCAGAAAAGTTCACGGGAGGACAACTAATTTAGTTGGGAAAATCCCCGGGCTAATTTTTTGAAGGACTATAGTCAGTCATTGTTCTGACCAGTAGTGAAAAAAGATCAGCAGAGGGACAGTACCGGTCCACTCAATCAGGGGTCAAAGCGTAGCTAACTTTGGGAAAAAGCGACCTTTAAGGGTTTGCGGGATCAGCTCAAGGTCCTTCGTCCGCAAAAAAGGATGGGAAATCAAATCGCTTCAAAACGGATGTCGAACTGTGGGGAGCGTACCACTGGACTCCGAAGGAAGAAATGATAGATGAATATGGACCTTGGGTTGTGAAATAGATTGGGATCAGTGGACAGGAAAGCAATATTCGAAAAAGGGTACTTTCAAGCCAAGCGCTTGGGAAGCCCTGTGGTGCAGTCACCACGGGAAGATGATACGAACAAATGAAAAAAAGATGCTTGGAGGGCAGGGATGGTAGGATATCAGAACTGATGAGGTGAGTATTTTTAATAGGGAATCCACATCCCCAGAGAAGTGATGATGAACAGAGTTTATGGGTAAGTAGGATATAGAACATGTAAGGTCTTGAGGTCATATTTGACCTAGATAAATTTTGTGAGGGTGTGTGAAACAGCTGTATTGTCATGCAAATTGAGTGAGCCGAGTGAATGGTAAAGCGAAAGTAAGATGCCTTATGTGTATGTATATATATATATATATATATATATATGTATATATGTGTGTATTTTTTTTGTATTAACGGTAATCTTTGTTTCCATAGAAGTTTCTTTTTGAAGTTTTCCAATGTACTCAGAATAGGTAAGTATGATTGTCTTGCAAGACAAAAGGGAAACTTATAAAAAATGTGTTTGTTTTAAAACTGCTCATTTTCAACCATGGTGAATACATTTTTAGGGGGGAATTATTGGTATACCATAGAACAAAAATCCATATGGCATTAATATGTATTATAGTAATACATATTAATGAAACGTTGAGCTCAACAATTTTTGGTATTTTAAAAGAAAGTGCACGGTTTATGTAATATAATGTAATGTATATTTGTGTTTTATATGATAATGTCTTGTTACAGATATATAACCATTGTTTTTTGTTTCCAGGTTAAGAAAAAATTGAATGTTTATTACTAAACTTTTATTTTGTGTTTTATCCCTCAGAATCGATAACTGTGTTTTTCAGGATTTCAGAATAAGAGGAAATCTTTAGGTTGGTTAGTCGGTCGAGTTTCACAAGGTTTAGGTTTTCATGACCATTATCTAGTTGGAACGTCTAGTGGTCAGTCCATTTGGCTATGTTTTGGACCACCTAGTGGGGGTTACATGTGCTGATCCACTGAATAGCAGAACCAACTAACGGAGGTCCGTGTATTAGTTTTTTATGAAAAATTGAGTAAGACTGCAAGGGATAATTGGCACTCTAACACATATATTAGGCTAAGTAGCGTTCAGGGGTACCACACTTAGTGGTAAAAGGGTTTTGGGGTATTCTCCAGAGGTTGAAATGGATCGACCATAGATCCGTAGCATATCTGTTTTCTTATTACCGAAGATCAACCATGCTGACACGTGTAGTTCCATAGATCTAATAGGTAAAATCCTGATGTTACTTTGGCCAGACTTGTGTTTTTAGGACTTCTTAAACTCCCCCCCCGCTGTTAAGCCTGGCTGTACAAGGTTGCATTGCCTCAGTGCTACAAGGAATTTTTTTTTTTTTTTCTTAGTCTATTGGTCAGTTGTGTCTGGTAACACCCGTTCCCTTGAGCTGGATACACTATATGCAATCCTTGTTTTCCAATTTCTTTTAGATTTACCGGCAGACATATAGTACGAGGGCCTGCCTGGTGGCATACGTGTTGAAAGTGCATAGATCTGGCCTCGGATTGTATAGTTTAGGGTTGTGTCGGGAGAAAAGGGGTGCAGGAAGATCGCATGGGGTGATACCAGCTCTTGGCTGTTCCAAAGGCCCTCACTTCCAATATATATGTGGGCATGCAGTATTCTCCTCAGTTAATATCCATATGTGTCCTTTCTATCCTAGATTACGTGTGTACCTTGATTGGTGGTCTGTGACTGGCATGCCAAGAATATCAGTGCCCCAGGGTGGCACTAGACTCCTGTCTTTCATGGGAGTCCTGTCTGAAGGGTGAGGGCAGTTTGTTTTGTAGGGGTGAAGGATAACATGGTCTAATTACTGAATTGATAGAGGAGGGAGAAAGGGTGCAGCCTCTATGAGGGATCGGGTGTACCTGGTGGCAGGTGGTTTTCAATCCGGGTATCCAGACTATTTCCCATAGTAAAGAGAGGCTCAATGGCGACTGTCTTGGGAGTGAGAGATGGGTCATTGGGTACCGTAATCACCATAGAGCTGGAGATAATCAGGAACACATTGGGAGGCCCTGGGCTACATATCAGGGAAGGGTTAGGAAAATCCAACTCGTTCTATTCTCATCCATAAGGGCATGGACGGAACTTTGGGCATATATCACAGTTAGGTTAGGTACTATCCTATCAGACTCTACTGGGTTACACCCTGGAGTCCATCCTGTTCCGAGGGTTGTGAGTCCAGACAGGAATTGAAAGAAATGTTGGAATGGGTGACTAGTATGACATAAAAGGTATGTGGTGCAGGTACCCAGGAGACTGACACCTATGCATAATAGGGTGTCTATTGGCCAAACTAGAGGGTGCCAGGTGATACATCAATAGGGTGAAAACTTCCTCGTAGAGGCAGTGTCTCATGCTTATCAGTCCTATAAAGAAGCTTTCGCTTACTGGACATGGGAGAGGTACACCTAGTTGATGTCTCACCTGAGAGGTTGAATCCCTGCACAAGTAATGACAGTAACTACATACAGGAACATGCCGTGTTAAATAAAGGGAATACACGCGGGCTAAAAGGGTACAGAGTGGTTGATAAGACTATTACCCTGTTTGTGCTGAGTATACGCTGAATCAAGTGATTGTTAAGTGACCAGTGGCTTTCTCCCAGAGATGTGCAGACACAGCATAAGGTTCACGCAGGACGCTTCTTTCTGGGGAGTAACCCAACAGAGGAGGGGGGTATTCAGCACTATATAGGGGGAATAGGAGCTGGGATGGGTGTTAGTAATAGAGTGGACAGCGGTCTCCTGAGGAACAGACCCGCAGCCATGGCTTCAGACAATAAGCACGGCTTTGTTGCTCAGAGAGATTGGTGACAATTGTGACAACATGCAACAAAGTTACATGAAAACCCAGTTCAATATGGCTCACGATTTTATCGACCATGTTAAGAGGTTGGAAGAGAGTATGAAAGGGTATAGAACAAAAATATGTCATTGGCTCTGGCGTACATGCAGGGGCAGGCGGAGTTATTGACCAGGATCATGCTGAGTGTCCAAATCTCTGTATGATGGGCGGTAGCCTGAGGAGTTAGCATCACCATTCAGTAAGACTTTGACAAAACTCGTCGCGTACACTAATCCAAAATGGTAGTCAAATGCCGGGATGGGCTGTACTGGTTTGGATTGTGAGAAATGAGGTGCTGTATGATCCCATATACGGAAGTGCAGACTCGGTCTGTAGATAGGTTGGCATCAATGAGCTTACTGACTGGGGATTCTATCTTGGTGCATTTGGGGCTAAGTGACCCACATGTGATCAGAGGGCACGGAAGCTGAGAGCAGGTTGATATTTCCCCCTGTCAGAAGTGTGACCACGATGTCTTTTGCATTCCAGGTCAATACCCAGTGGTGAAGGAGGAATGTTGGGAAGGTATTTCACTGTGGGTTCTGGATGGGAAGATCATTACGGGGGAGGAAACACCTAGGTATAATTTAGGACATAGGCGGGTTTTGTTTCTTTGTCCTAGAGGATACCGATGGGGTGTTAGTCATGGAACTAGGGTGTTCCTTGGACCTACCTGGTGGTAGTGGGGCATGGTCACTGAAATCACAGGGATGGAGTTTTTGTGGGTTTTGTCATTGTTTCAATGGTATATGTGCTGTGGGACTCAATACCGGATGATGGTATCACATGTCTAATGATGCACGGTTATCAGCACTAGGTTGAACTGTACCAAGCTGGGCACGCTACCTCGGGGAGTCTATTGTACCTATTCTCTTGTCC
This sequence comes from Rana temporaria, assembly GCF_905171775.1. NCBI lineage: Eukaryota > Metazoa > Chordata > Amphibia > Anura > Ranidae > Rana > Rana temporaria. Next base: position 83,889,517 of record NC_053495.1, on the reverse strand, counting down.
TTGGGATGGATATAGACGGAACCCCGGGTTACACCCCGAGTTGCCCTGAAGAAAGGTTTTATAGCAAACCTGACATCCCCTTTACACTTATTGAAACTTCCGTTGGGATTCGGGGAGGAATTAAAAGTTAGGTAGTTAAACTTCGGGCAACAGGATTTAAATGGTGCCAACAGTTTGTGCAAGGTGTGAATAAAAAGGCCCGTCTCAAGGGATTTAGAGGTACTCATAAACAAGCTAGGTAGGTTGGCACAGCAGGTTGGGGAAGGGGTTGAGGGGCAGCTAGATGTGAATCATATTCTTGAAAATCTACAACATGCTCATATTGATGCTACTGCCTCATTGTCTGAGATAATGAAACAGAAGTTCACCGGACAGATAGCGGGCTACCGTGTTCAGGGCCGGACTGGCCCACCGGGATCCCGGGACATCTCCCGGTAGGCTGCCTGCCCTGCGGCTGCTTTGGGCTAAGCTGTGGCTGCAGCGCAGCGATCCGCTCTCTCCTCCTCCACTACACGTCACACTCACATAGAGTCAGCGGGCATCCCCCGCTGTGTGTTTGCGAGCTGCCTGTGTCTGCTGTGTGAAGACTTTGGCCGCGGTACTGTTTGAAAAGTCCCCCCCCCCCCCCTCCTAGACCAGCTCGTGTCTGCTGTGGGGGGGTTGGGGCAAAAGCTAGTAATGTGGCTTCAGGGTTGCTGGCTTCAGTTATGCTTGGACCCCACACTGACAGAACGCTCCCCCCCCCTCCTCGCACGGACGTCAGACAGGAGAGAAAAAAGGGATACAGAGAGCAGGATCTTCTAATCTCCCACCCCCCTCGTGTGTGTCCCTGTGGCCCCGCCCACATTCCAATCCTCGGCAGCTCCTCCGTGGCCGTGCTTCCCAAAGAGAAACTCCAGCAGCCTGCAGCAGTTAGATAGTGGAGGGAAGGACAGCTTGTAATATGGATGCTGCAACCCTCCACAGAGGATCCACAGCTCTCCAGGTCAGCCAATCGCCTTGCTTCCTAATGAAACTTCTCAGTGAATGAAAAGAAAGCAGCACACAGGTGGCTCAGTCATTGATGGGGCTGAACAGAGTGTGTTGTCACCTCCAGAGTCCCTCAACCAACACAGCAGCCCACTAGGGTTTCCCTAGTGTGGTGCACTACAAGCCCCAGCATGCTCTGCCAGCCTATGTATAGTACAGACTAGTAGGCCTTGTTTGCTGACCAATCCAGGGCCCAAGCCTTCATTTATGGTAAGGGAAATCCCCCCCCCCCACTTCCTCTCATTTCGCCAGCCTCTGAGCACACCTCTGTGGACTGTGATGTAAAGGGGGACTCTGATGTACGTGGGGGCTTTGCTGATCAGAGACCCCCTTACGTCAGGATTCCAAGAGTACCTCTTTGGGCCAGTTGACTCCAGACGCAGTTCCGTTTGCTTTTTTTATGCACAAAATGCATGCACAGTTTTTTCCATGTATTCTAATGGCTTTTGTTGGCTCTAGTTCACACCATGCAGTCAGTTTCTGCACCAGAAACTGACTGCATGGTGTGAACTAGATCCATTGGAATACATGGAAAACACTGTGCATGCATTTTTACTGCAAAAAAAAATACGCACAAAACTGTACGGAACTGCGTCTGGTGTGAACTGGCCCTTACATCAGTTTCCCTTTACATTACAGTCCACAGAGCTCTCCCTTAGAGCCCTTTCACATGGGCAGACTCTGCCAAGCAAATCCACCTGCTCAGTGGGGTTCTCTATGGACTGGTCTGACTGTCATCCAATCTGCTAGATCGGATGCAGGAAGGTGTAAATGGACACGTCTGTTTACATTCGCCTCCCCATACAAAACAATGGGTAGTCCAATCAGTTCAACTGTGAGACTGCATTATGGGCACGGTGAGGCTGCGATGATGGGCACGGTCAGGCTGCGATGATGGGCACGGTCAGGCTGCGATGATGGGCACAGTGAGGCTGCAATGATGGGCACAGTGAGGCTGCAATGATGGGTACAGTGAGGCTACATTTGATGGGCACTGTTGAGGCTGCATTGATCTCTTGTACCATGTCTGCATTCTCTGACCATCTCCTGTACCATGCCTACAGCCCCTTGCATCTCCTGTACCATGCCCGCAGCCCCTGGCATCTCCTGTACCATGCCCGCAGCCCCTGGCATCTCCTGTAACATGCCTGCAGCCCCTGGCATCTCCTGTATCATGCCCGCAGCCCCTGGCATCTCCTGTACCATGCCCGCAGCCCCTGGCATCTCCTGTACCATGCCCGCAGCCCCTGGCATCTCCTGTACCATGCCTGCAGCCCCTGGCATCTCCTGTACCATGCCCGCAGCCCCTGGCATCTCCTGTACCATGCCTGCAGCCCCTGGCATCTCCTGTACCATGCCCGCAGCCCCTGGCATGGTTTTAACTCTTAACTGGAATTTCTGATAGATAGATATATCTATCTATCTATCTATCTATCTATCTATCTATCTATCTATCTATCTATCTATCTATCTATCCCTAGCCCTATGTGCTTTCATATCTGTCTTATCTACCGTATTTATCGGCGTATAACACGCACAGGTGTATAACACGCACCCTAACTTTAAGAGGGAAGTTTCACTGCCCCCTGCGTATAACACGCAGCCACAGTTTACCCTCTTTTTTCAGGGTAAAAAAGTGAGTGTTATGAGCCAATAAATACAGTATATATAATACACTCTTCAAATGTGCTTTATGGTTTTCCCTTTCATAAACAAGAAAATAATGACGTTATTATGTTGGGCTGGTATAATAATGCTATGGGGCTGGTATGACATTTTTTCCAGGGCTGGTTTTTACTCCCAGTCCGGCCCTGACCGTGTTACACCCCCGAGTCCATCATGATCTGATGGTTTATGAGTCCAAACAACCTCAAATGATTGATACGGATGGGTGCTGGAGGAAGGAAGGGGTGGTATTGTGTCAAGGGAAACAGGATAGGATCATGAGACAACAATGCTGGCACAAAGAAGGGTCATGTCTCATGGATGCCGAGGAATTGTCCCAACCTTATGTAAAATACTTGGGGCAAGGGTATTGGTGCTGGTATCAAATGTCCAATGATGCTCTATATTCGGCCTACGGGTTGAACTGTACTCAACGGGGTACATTACCTCAGGGAGTCTACTGTACATCTTCCCCGGTCCTGGGAATAGATATAGCCGGGACACAAGGACGTACCCCTATTACCCCAGAGAAAAGGCTTGATATCAAACCTGACACCCCCATACATCTACAGAAACTTCCTCTGGGATTTGGGGCTGAGTTAAAGGCTTGGCTGGTAGATTTTGGACAACAGGATGAAATATTAAATGTGCTGAAAGATGCTGAGAAACAAGCCACTATACGACTCACCCATGATCAAAATAAGTTGATCCAAGTATCCCACGCTTTAGAGGAAGACGCTAAGATTTCCTGGTGGGAAAGTATATTTGGGTATAGTCCTAACGCGTCAGCGTTCCTAAACATTTTGCTCCACCCTGTCGTTGTCCTAATCTGTGTAGCTCTACTGCTCTCCCTGATGCAAGTAATGATGTGCATTACTATCAGGAGAATGAACGCCAAAACTATGAGAATGTGCACCTCAACGAGGTATCTTCTCTCAAGGAAAAGCCACTAACTCAGAAACAAATTTCTGAAGAAGCCAGTTCCAATCCAGACCAGTACAAATGTACCGTTTTTTTATACTCCTAGTTTAAATTTTTATCATGTTCGTGTAATAATTTTTAGTAATTTTTTATTTCTATTTTTTATTTTTATTTTTGTACTCATTTTTTATCCATTACAATTTTTTACTTTTAATTTTTATACATTTTATTTTTTATTTTTTTTGTAAAAGTTTTTTTCTTCTTCATTTTTTTCTTTCTCATTTTTATATCAATTTTTAGTAATTTTGAATACATTTTTTTCTCATTTCTCATTTTTATCAGTTTTTTGTTGTCCGTTTTAATTTTTATATTTTTTCTCTCATTTTTCTCCCTGAAGGGTTATGGTTATAATTTTTTTACTTTTAATTTTTTTAAAGTTTTTCATTATTATTTTTATTTAGTTATTTTTTTTCCTCTTATTTCATTCAGGTGAGAAAAGTTCCAAAAGGTTTGAACTTTTTCCACCTGAAGGGGGGAGTAGTGCATAGACCTGGAAGAGGAAAATAGTAAATAATGCAGTGTTTTTAATTGCCCTCTTGTTGGAGAACTATATATTATTTTTTATTATTTTCCTTTGGTTTGGGGAAGAGCCTCTAAAAAATTTTTTAGTAAGAAGTACAGTCGGGTTGGACTAAATTCTAAAAAGTTTCTTGGCAACCATTGTTTAGTCGCTCCTTTTTAATATTTTTTATTTTTGTTTTTAACCCGACTTGTACATTATTAAGTGACCATGATCATGATCACCTGTTGATCACCAATAGGGCAGAAGAGTCTATTTTTTTTTGTTTGTTTTTTTGTGTTTTGTTCTTGTTTTTTTTTTATAGAGGACCCTAGAACTATATTTTTTCCTGTTGATCTAGGAATAAGCCTCTTCAATTTGTAATAATAACGTGCGGTCAGGTTTACCCAAAGTCTACAAATTTAAATCATCTCTCTCTCGTTATTATCTGTGTACCTGACCAGCAAAAATACCACCAATTACTAGTAAGAGAGAGGAGTCGTTTTTTGAACGGAACAATGTTCTATTTTTTTTTTTTTTTTATTACGTTTTTTGAATACCGATTCAATGCTCTTTAACAATCGAAAGTGGAATCTAAACTGGAGAGCTTGGTTGGAGCAGCATTAAATCTGTAGTTTTTATTTTTTATGTTTTTTTTTCTATTCTCCATATTCTTTTTCATTACTCACCTCTCTTCCTTTCCTCCTTTAATATTAGTTTATTGTTGGCTTCTATCATACATCTTCTCAGGATAATGTAACTAGAACTTCAGGTTTTTTTTTTTTTTTTAAGGCGTGTGAGAATTCCTGCCCGCCAGTGCCATATTGTACACCCATTTGACCAAAATATCCCTGGACATCCAGGTTTTCATGTCTTAAAGTAATTCTACCTCCCCTAGTCTACCTACGGCTTTATAGTCGTGAAAGTCACCCCACGGCTCCTGTCTGACATTCCTCTAATAACTGTACACTGACGTTCTCCTTTTGTATTCATACATGACTGTCTGGAGGCCCACCCAACCACCACCTGAAGAAATAACGACAACCAAGACATTTTTTTTTTGGAAGACAAACGTGCCATGAATAAGACACTCCGAAACCCTTCTTCACCATGCTGAAAAAGTGCTGCCTCGCGGTCCGATCCAATGGTGACAATCAGAACACCATCTTTTCATACAGGACTAAATATATAAGGATCCCGCCATCAATGTTGGAATTCCACTCCTCCAATGCAGAGGGGCGATGAAACATTGCAGTACAGACACTCAGGGTTCGGATCGGAAGTCTCAAAGGCACCAGGACTGTCTCAAGTCTACCTTGATGAGTTACGGCGAGTTCAAGAAAGGAAGAGGCCGCAGTGGTGGTGGGGGGAAGGGTCGGGGCTTCTGGGCCGTTGTGGGTGGGTACCGAATCATTGAAGGAGGACATAAGTTCAAGGATGAACTTCAGGGGGAACTGTGGTAGAGATTTTTCAACTCCATATTTCTAAGATTTGTAGGAAATTTGTATGTCGTTCTTTTACAAGGTTTTTTATTAATGTGATTTGGGTCTGTCTTTAGATTACTCTGTGAGCTGAGGAGCATGTTTTTGACCATATGTCAGCATATGGATGTTACCTCAATGGGGGGGGGGGATGTGATAGGAAATGCCCCCTCATTGTATTGAAAGAATTTTCTGTCATCTCCTATCTGATTACAGACAAGGCGTCTCCATAAGCCAGGGGTCCTGTGATATGCAAAGTGTGGAACTGGATGAGATAGTGCTCACACTAGAAGTTTTGTTGTTGATAAATATGCAAACTCCAAGACAGTCCCTATGTCAAGAGGATGTGATAACAGGGGGATGCACACTGGGGGGTCCTTTTGTGTCATTCTGAAAAGAAACATAAGTCATCCAATCGTATCCGCGGGAAACTTGAGTTTTGGCAGGGAGGAAAATGCAGGCTCAGGGGTATAAAAAACAGTCAAGTCAGCTTGACAATAGTTCAGTGTATGATGCCTTGACCAAGCAGACTGAAGCATGATGAAGGAGCTGACCTAAAAGACTGGTGATGTAATCTCTCTCTCTCTCTCTGTCTGTCTCTCTGTCTCCCTCTCTCTCCCTCTGTCTCTCTCTCTCTCCCTCTGTCTCTCTCTCTCCCTCTGTCTCTCTCTCTGTGTGTCTCTCTCTCTCTGTCTGTCTCTCTGTCTCCCTCTCTCTCCCTCTGTCTCTCTCTCTCCCTCTGTCTCTCTCTCTGTGTCTCTCTCTCTCTCTCTGTCTCTCTGTCTCCCTCTGTCTCTCTCTCTCCCTTTCTCTCTCACTCTCTCTCTCTCACTCTCTCTCTCTCCGTCTCTCTCTACCAATTAGCATTACTTATTGTTGACTTCGCTATAGCCATAAATGTATGTTGTATCAGCATTCAGCAATATCCTCTCTGTTTTTAACAAGTGATATCCTTTATGTTATAGTTGTAAATATTAGAGTAATGCAAGTTTCTTCTCTGTATCAATAAATGTAATACTTTTCTCTTTTTCGCAGCGCTATTCTTTGTTTTAATTTTTATATAGACAAAAAGATTTTTATAGCTTATCTTAATTATTCACGTGCGATATTAATATTTCTCTGATTATTGATTATGTACGTGCGTTATTAATTTTTCTATGACAAACCCCTCCTGTTTTTTCACCTTAATGCATCCTATGCACAGAGGCGGCGCTCTAATTAGGCAAATTAGGCGATCGCCTTAGGCCTCGCCCACAGAAAGGGCCTCGCCGTTGCGCGATTGCCTAATTTGCCTTCCAGATGATGTATTGCCGACATTACCATTGCTGTTGTGTGTGGGACTGGGACTCGCAAGCGGTGGGATGAGCGTGCAGCGGGCGCGCTGCACATAGCCCCTAGTAGCCGCAGACTGAGTGAGCTGAGCCACTGCACCGCGATCCGCGGCGGATGACGAGCCGGGATAACACAAACGATCGTCGTGGATGGTGGGCAGGCTCAGGCTGCCTGCGTCCAATAGCAGGCTCCACTGCCGCAGTGCCGTCCTCCTAGCCTTTCCCCTAAGTCGGCGGCCCCAGTGCATGGCGGGAGTTGTAGTTCTCCCACAGAGCACAGGCACACAGACTTTAACTTGGCCGTCTGGTGCCTGTGCTCTGCAGAGACTACAACTCCCAGATTGCACTGCAGGGCACTGAGGGCGGAGAGAGAGAGAGCTAGAACGTATATATATATAGATATGGAAAAAAAAACTACAACAATGCACCCCCAAATCTAAGTAAGACCCAGACCATATTTATCTCTGCAATCTGCATATTATGAATTATTGGAGGAGTTTGTTTCTTCATGCATGGCAATTGACAAAGTGCTTCTTTTCTCTGATAATAATTTCATATGGTCTCATCATCATTGTCTATACCCTGTCACAGTGGCAACTTTTGATGGTACAGTGTCTGTGTTTGATGGTACAGTGTCTGTGTTTGATGGTACAGTGGCTGCGTTTGATGGCACAGTGGCTGCATTTGATGGGCACAGTGGCAGCGTTTGATGGGCACAGTGGCTGCATTTGATGGTACAGTGGCTGCATTTGATGGTACAGTGGCAGCGTTTGATGGGCACAGTGGCTGCGTTTGATGGGCACAGTGGCTGCGTTTGATGGGCACAGTGGCTGCGTTGGATGGCACAGTGGCTGCGTTGGATGGCACAGTGGCTGCGTTTGATGGTACAGTGGCAGCGTTTGATGGGCACAGTGGCAGCGTTTGATGGTACAGTGGCTGAATTTGATGGTACAGTGGCTGTGTTTGATGGTACAGTGGCTGTGTTTGATGGGCATATTAGCTGCATTTGATGGTGCAGTGGCTGTGTTTGATGGTACAGTGGCTGCGTTTGATGGCAACGTGGCTGAGGTTTGATGGCACAGTAGCTGCGTTTGATGGCGCAGTGGCTGTGTTTGATGGTACAGTGGCTGCGTTTGATGGCAAAGTGGCTGAGGTTTGATGGTACAGTGGCTGCGTTTGATGGGCACAGTGGCTGTGTTTAATGGTACAGTGGCTGTGTTTGATGGTACAGTGGCTGTGTTTGATGGCACAGTGGCTGCGTTTGATGGTACAGTGGCTGCGTTTGATAGGCACAGTGGCTGTGTTTGATGGTACAGTGGCTGTGTTTGATGGCACAGTGGCTGCGTTTGATGGGCACAGTGGCTGTGTTTAATGGTACAGTGGCTGTGTTTGATGGTACAGTGGCTGTGTTTGATGGCACAGTGGCTGCGTTTGATGGTACAGTGGCTGCGTTTGATAGGCACAGTGGCTGTGTTTGATGGCACAGTGGCTGCGTTTGATGGCACAGTGGCTGCATTTGATGGGCACAGTGGCTGCGTTTGATGGGCACAGTGGCTGCGTTTGATGGCACATTAGCTGCATTTGATGGTACAGTGGCAGCGTTTGATGGACACAGTGGCTGCGTTTGATGGGCACAGTAGCTGCGTTTGATGGTACAGTGGCTGCGTTTGATGGTACAGTGGCTGCATTTGATGGTACAGTGGATGTGTTTGATGGGCACAGTAGCTGCGTTTGATGGGCACAGTAGCTGCATTTGATGGCACAGTGGCTGTGTTTGATGGTACAGTGGCTGCGTTTGATGGCAAAGTGGCTGAGGTTTGATGGCACAGTGGCTGCGTTTGATGGGCACAGTGGCTGCGTTTGATGGGCACAGTGGCTATGTTTAATGGTACAGTGGGTATGTTTGATGGTACAGTGACTGTATTTAATGGTAAAGTGGCTGTGTTTGATGCACAGTGGCTGCGTTTAATGGCACAGTGGCTGCGTTTGATGGGCACAGGGGCTGCGTTTGATGGGCACAGGGACTGCGTTTGATGGGCACAGGGGCTGCGTTTGATAGTACAGTGGCTGTGTTTGATGGTACAGTGGCTGCGTTTGATGGTACAGTGGCTGTGTTTGATGGGCACAGGGGCTGCGTTTGATGGTACAGTGGCTGTGTTTGATGGTACAGTGGCTGTGTTTGATGGGCACAGGGGCTGCGTTTGATGGTACAGTGGCTGTGTTTGATGGTACAGTGGCTGTGTTTGATGGGCACAGTGGCTGCGTTTGATGGTACAGTGGCTGCATTTGATGGGCACAGTGGCTGCGTTTGATGGGCACAGTGGCTGTGTTTGATGGCACAGTGGCTGTGTTTGATGGCACAGTGACTGTGTTTGATGGCACAGTGACTGTGTTTGATGGCACAGTGGCTGTGTTTGATGGCACAGTGGCTGTGTTTGATGGGCACAGTAGCTGCGTTTGATGGCACAGTGGCTGCGTTTGATGGCACAGTGGCTGTGTTTGATGGCACAGTGGCTGCGTTTGATGGGCACAGTGGCTGCGTTTGATGGGCACAGTGGCTGCGTTTGATGGCACAGTGGCTGCGTTTGATGGGCACAGTGGCTGCGTTTGATGGGCACAGGGGCTGCATTTGATGGCACAGTGAGGCTGCAATAGATTTTTTTTTAATTTTTTCAGTTTGTTGCGCCCCCCAAAATTTTTGAGCACCATCCGCCACTGGATGGGATCATCATTGTGCCCTTCTCCTTACTTGTTGAATGACAGGCTGAGAGCATGTACATTCCAGTTGAATGCCGTTGAATGAGGCTGGCTGTTGTTCAAACTGGAGGGTTTATTTTATTTTTTATTATTTTAATTATTTATCTTGCTGCAGTTCTGCTTTCAAAATTAAACCCAAGCAAACATCTATTCACACACATATGTGAAATGTTTCCTCTACCAAACGATTTATAATTCTGTGCAGCTATTTTTGTGATTCATATTCCTCTGCCAGACAGTACACCCATAATGGTGTACCACCTTCTCTATTACAGTTAAGTAATACAGAAGTGTTATTTACCCTCTCCCTAAACCTGCTGACGATGAAGAAGCATTACACTGATAAGTTATCAATTATGCTCATTCTGTTGTTATCATGGCCGCGCAGTCTCTGACCATCACCTGTATTATTGTCCGCACACAGTCTCTGACCGTCTCCTGCATCATTGTCCGCACAGTCTCTGACCGAGACGGCACAGTCTCTGACCATCTCCTGCATCTTTGTGGCGTAATTGTCTGTCAGCACCCTGTCTGTGGTTCCAACTTGTCATACCGTTATAGCCAGGTAAGAGTTTGCTTGTCATTACCATAATAAAACCATTTCCTGTATCATTGTCTGCACAGTCTCTGGACTATAGTTTTTATAATATTTTTCCCATTATGGGCGTGATTGGGGCCTCATGTCTAAGTTTGCCTAAGGCCTCACAAAGTCTAGAGCCGCCTCTGCCTATGCATTAGGGTGAAAAAACATTTAACTATTACCGGGCCCCCCCCCCCCCCCCCCTTTTACTTACCTGAGCCCTGGAAAGTCCTGCGCCGAGAACACGCTGGATCTTTGCCCAAGGTTCCCGGCTCTTCATTGGATAGATTGATAGCAGCGCAGCCATTGGCTCCTGCTGCTGTAAATCAAATCCAATGACGTAGGTCTCGGGGGGTGGAGCCGAGTCCTGCATTCAGCAGCTATGGACGCCGAATGCAGGACTCAGGAGCGCGTGTGCAAGGCAACCCCCTTGGGAGAGCGCTTTCCAGAGGGGGTTATCTGATGCAGGGAGGAGTTGGAAGAGCCGCCGGGGGACCCCAGAAAACTGCGTTCGGGACCACACTGTGCAAAACGAGCTACACAGTGGAGGTAAGTATGACATGTTTGTTATTTAAAAAATAACCAATTAGATGTGATGGCTGCATTTTTTTTATTTTTAAGTGCCGGTTCACACAGGGGCAACATGACTTCCAGCGTGACTTTGCGAGGCGACTTGGAGATGACTTCAGCGTGAATTGGAGCGATTTCAAGTCGCCTCCAGGACAGGCGACTTTGCCAGTGGCCAATCACAGAATAATCTACTCTGTGGGAGGGAGGGGTTTGCCTGAGAAAACTATTTTCTTTTCTTGTAAAGTTGCTTCAGTTAAGACAGGGATCTGACTTAGGAGGCGACTTCCATTGAAATCTATGGGTACAAGTCACCTAGTAGTAGTACAGGAACCTTTTCTGAAGTCGGAGCAATTTCAGTAGTGTACATTAAGACGGCTCTCATTCACTTCAATTGAATTTCTTATGTCGCGCGACTTGGGGCGACACAAGTAGGATCCCAAGTCGCTGTAGTGTGAACGGGCACTAAGGCTTTCTTTATTCTAGATTCATCTGGTGATCCAGCCAGTAAGTCTGTTGTTTTACAAAAGAACAAGTCCTGCAGATTGTATCAGTTACAGGGAAGAGACAAACCACTTACCACTTAGGGGTGCTTATGATGATCAGCTTTTACTTATTATTTAAGGTACTTATATAGCGCCGTCAATTTACAGTACATATACATTGTATATTCATATCGGTCCCTACCCTCAAGGAGCTTAAAAACGAAAGCTCCTAACTCGCATTCATATACTAGGACCGATTTGGACAGAAGCCAATTAACCTACCAGCATGTCTTTGGAGTGTTGGAGGAAACCCGCACAGGCTAATAACAATTTTTGATGCAGAGGAAGGAACACCCACTACTGCTCGTAGGATCACAAGGAGGAATCAATTGTCATTTGCCCTCTGTTCTGCTTGCAGTGAGGTTTGAAGCACCTGCTGCCAGAGGAAGGTTAGGTAGTCCAGCCAGTGATATTCCAGCCTCCTACATCCAGCCGGACATCCAGCAGGACTCTGCACCCCCAGTGCCGACTCCTAACTCTCACTCCTATGGCCAGACAGGCAGGGGTCTCCTCAGCCAGGATCCAGGACTGCTACTCTTCCTCCACCTTTTCCTCCCCAACATCATCAAGGTAAGGCCTTTTTTCATTCAGGCCTATCCACCTCCCATTGGGCTAATTTGCGACCGTCCTTTTCAGGATAAGTCGCGGCTGCGGCCCAACAAAGGGGATAACGGATAGATCTTCCATCCCCCACACTCCCAGCCGCAATTGGGGCATCCCCGCTGCCTCCATTCCTCAATCCCACCTCGGCCTGAACAATTCCGCGGCAAGCTCGCGGTGACCGCATTTAGAAAAGTCCGCGGCCTAGCGTTGCGCCGCGCTTGCTCCTCACAAACTTCACTAAACCATCCCTTCCCCTGGAGGATCTCTACCATCACCCCTTGGTGCCCTAGAGCCCCCTCCTCCCTACAACCGGGCCTCACCCAGCTGCACAGCCCCCGGCTCGGGCCTAGTCCCGGTCGGCGGCCATCTTGCTACACCCCAGCAACTGTGATATTGCAGGGACATAGCCCCACTCCCCTTCCCCAGCCCTAAAGCTGGGATTTGGCTCCCACCCGCACATCCTCAGGTCCAACAGCTCCAATTCCAGGGTCCGTCACCATTTAGTGTTTGATCCAGGTCTCCCCCAATCGCCCTTGTAGGATAAGGAAGGCATTTTTTCCCCCGGTCACGGCAGATTGGCATAGCACGGCCAGGGTTTTTTCGGCTTCCTCTGGATCAAACAGGGAGGAAGATTTGCCGAGTGTTTTGCGATTTGGAAATCGCCCTTCCCATAATCATTGAATACCTCCCCGATCAATTATCACTTTCCCCGGCGTTTTTCTGCGATTATGTCTAATCTGAGATACTCTGCAGAAATCATTTGGGGTCTAAAGTCATTCGCCTCAATATTACCAGCCGTCACCAAAAAAGCTCTAAGGAATGAGCAACTGTTAAGAATCAATCGACGATCGACAGTCAAAAATTACATGCATTTACCCCAACCTAAGCACATATCATGCGCTTTGGTCAATACAAGGTCGGTAGTAAAACACTGACAAGAAATCCATGATTTCATTCTACAAAACGATTTAGACTGCCTCTTCATCACAGAAAGCTGGCTCACAGCTGACTGTAACACCATGCTGGGAGAATTGGTGCCAGAGAATTTTCGCATTCTAACAGAAAACAGAGTGGGGCAAAGAGGAGGAGGCTTGCGGTGATCCACAAGACTCACCTCTCGATCACTAAACCAGGCCTTCAGTACTCACTTCCATTTATGGAAACCCTCACTCTGCAACTGCAATCAAATCCCCAGGACACTGTTTACATACTCCTGTGCTATAGACCACTGGGTCCAAAAACACACCTGGATTAGATCTCAGAAGAAGCTCCACTCGGAATTCTTCAAAACTACATTGGGGAACAAAATAAAAACAATCCAACTACATCAAACAGCCACAGAAACTCTTGATGCTATAAACAAGGCTCTGCTACAGTCAGCCGACTTAGTAGCGCCAAAACACACAACGTGCATCCGGAAAAACAACTCCAGTTGGTTTTAACGATCAGCTGTCGGTGCTAAAGCAAGAGCGCAGAAGAGCAGAAGCAGCCTGGAAAAGAAGCTCTTCAGAGGAAAACCACACCATTTATAAGATAATAACCAAAAAATACCATAAAGAAATCTTTATTGCCAAAAAAAAATCATTTTTCCAATATTATCACCAATGCCCTAAACCGCCCCCGTGAACTCTTCAATCTAGTTACCAAGACCATGAACCCAGTCTGTCTAGAAGCCCCCAATTCTGATTCACAAGAATTTTGCAACAAATTATCGGATTATTTCATCAACAAAATTTAAAGAATCCGTGAAAGTATTCAGCAAAATACAACCTCCATCTACCCCCCCCCCTAAATCACAAACCTAATACCCACATAATTCCACCACAATCACCTAACTTCACTCTAAAACCCATTTCCATCAATGCCACTAAAAATATCATCAGGACTCTGCGAAATAGCAAAGGGCCTAATGATATCATCCCCACTAAACTGCTGAAAGAATGTGCCGATATTTTGGCTCCAGCTATCATGCAGCTCATAAACCAGTCATTCAAGGAGGGCGTGGTGCCACCCTTGCTGAAACAAGGTATAATCAAACCAATTCTTAAAAAAAACATTCTCGACCCCAAAGACCCTAACCACCGTCGCCCCATAACAGGCCTGAATGTCTTCTCCAAGGTAATGGAGAAAGAAGTTGTACAACAGCTACAACATCACTTAGACACCCATAAATTACTTGACCCATTCCAGTCCTGTTTCTGTCCGGGTCAAGGGATAGAAAAAGCACTGCTCAAAATATGGGATGACGCTCTAGAGGCCGCAGACGAAGGAGAATTGTGTCTTCTAGTACTGCTGGACCTAAGCACAGCTTTTCAATATCTATTTCCGCCCGCTTTTTGAAATCATCAGCAACCAGAAGTTACTTTACCACTCTTATGCAGATGACACACAACTATATTTTCGCATCTGCAACAAAAAGGATCATTATCTCGGTCTAGAGAAATGCCTTACTATGATAGAAAAGTGGATGACAAAGAGTTACCTTAAACTCAATGGCTCAAAAACAGAACTTCTCCTGTTTCAGGCCAATCGGAAGATTCATCCCGCAACAACATGGACGCCCCCGCCCATTCTAGGTCAATCCATCACCCCCAGCACCAAAGTCAAAAGTCTCGGAGTCATCTTCGACACCTACATGACAATGGATGCACAAATAGGGTCAGTAGTCAGCGGATTGCACCATCTGCTGCACCTTCTACGCAGACTCACTCCCTTTATCCCAAAAAAAGACATAGCAGTCGTGGTGGGGACACTTATCAACTCCAGACTTTACTATGCAAATGCCCTCTATCTTGGACTCCCAAAATACCAAATCACTCGTCTGCAAGTCGTTCAAAATACGGCCGCTCGACTTGTGACTGGGAAAAAAAACATGGGAATCAATCTCACCTTCGTTGAGATCCCTTCATTGGTTGCCCGTAAAAGACAGAATCACTTTCAAAGCTCTCAGTCTAACGAATAAGTGTATTCTGGGAAATGCCCCCCAATATCTATGCAAGAAACTAAAAGCTCACAACACCAATCGCGATCCACCAACCAAAATCTACTCCAGATACCCAAAGCCAGATACAAGTCCAAAGGAGAACGAAGATTTGCGGTCCAAGGACCCAGACTATGGAACACGCTCCCAACCAGCATCCGATTGGAGTTAAACCACCTGGCCTTCAGGAGAAAGATCAAGACCCATCTCTTCTGAGGGCCCAGGGAATGGATACCAAGTGCCCAGAGGCGATTCAGTTCGCATGTGTGGCGCTATATAAGTTTCTCACTCACTCACTCACTCACTCACTCACAGGTACAGGGAGAACATGCAAACTCCAGGCAGGTAGTGTCGTGGTTGGGATTCAAACCAGCAACCCTTTTCACTTCTAGGCAAGAGTGCTACCCACTACCCCACTGTGTCACCCTTTACTTATTCATTTAAAACTTCAGTGGTGTATTTAGGTTTTGTGCTGCCCTAGGCCTGAGTAAACTCATCCCCCCCATACAATTTAATAATGACCAACCCCTTCCTGTCAAGGCCACACCCCTTTCTGGTTAACACCCACCCTGAAATTTTCAAGTGGGTTCTGAGGGCCTGGAGGGCAATGGATTCCATTAATTTGCATAGATTTCCTCTCACTTCCTGTTTGGCTATGGGGCAGGAAGTCAAGGGAAATCTCTGCAATGTGACAGGGATGGTAAAAATAAACTCTATCCAAAATGAAAAAGAAAAAAGTGTTGCCTGTAGCTCTACTTTATGCACAAATTTCTGATAATTTGATGTAGAGGACTAAGAATATATAACCATGCCAATGGTGCAGCAGAAAACATATAGCACAGTGAGGAAAGTTTGTGGTGCAGGATAATAGGACAGTCAAAATTAGAAGCAGCAACCCCCCCAACACTTACGGAATGCCAGCTGCCCGCATAACCAGAAGCAGTGTGGCCGCTTTATGGGGGCGCGAGACTAATTTGCCTCTCAGCCCTGTCCGCCCCATTAGACTGGCGCTACACTAACAGTGTAGCGCAAGCCGGAGGGGACTCTTTAAGTGCTGCCCCCCTGCAAAGTGCTGCCCTAGGCCTGGGCCTTGTTGGCCTAGGCCAGGATACAACGTTGGGCCAGATCACCAGGTGAAAACTGAGGAAAAAAAAGCTTAAACCCAGGTTTACATTGGAGCAATTTGTCACGCGATTTGAAAGCTCAAATCGTATTACAAGTCGCAGCCTATCGGAGGCAATGGTACTGTTTCAATCGGTGCAACAACGATTTGCAAAAGTAGTTGCTACACTACTTTTGATGATTTCGGGTGCGACTTCAATAGACATCTGTGCATGAAGTTACACAGATGTCTATCAAGTAGCAGCTTAAATCGCGCTGACCTTAATACTTTGAAATTGCGCTACTTTAAGTGAAGTAGCGCAATTTCAAAGTAGCATTTATGTGAACCAGGGCTAAAAAAAAGAAAGCAAATGCAGGTACCGCATCTCATAATTGGTAAGCTGCGATATATTAAATTTAATATTTTAGTGTTGGGTTCAATACCACATTAAGTATAAATAAACCTAATCCTTCAAATCTTATATTTGTGTTAACATAATTTCAAAAGCAGTTTTCAATCTTTTTTTTTTAAATGTGCAGGTACCTGCTGATTCTGCCAGGATGGCCGTTGTTCAGGCACTTCCTGGTAGAGGGTGACATTGCTCTGTTCCTGTCTCCCTTATTTTCCCCCCATGTTGTCACCCTGGTTTCTTATTTTCAACACATTACAGAGGCCTGCTCCACTGTGGTCACCATCTGGAAATGTAGCAGCCATCAGAGGAATGTTTCCATATACTGTACATGTACATAATAAGTGGCTGCAAGAGATCAGCAGAACTGAAATGCAACAAAATTGATATATATATATATATATATATATATATATTAGTGCTGTGCGTTAAACGCGATATTAACGGCGTTAACGCAAACCCATGTTAACGCTGTCAATATTTTTATCGCGCGATTAACGCTCGGGGTGGACGTGCAGAGTGTGCAGCGGCGCGGCTTACCTTCTCGCTGGATTCACAGGCAAGTTACTCACCTTGTCCCTGGATCCAGCGATGCCACCCCGCTGTGTGATCGAGCGGGTCCTCCTCGCTCGATTCACAGTGTCTGTGTGCCGCCGATCTCCGTTCCCTGCGACGTTACGACGCACGGGAGCGGAGAACGGCGCCAAATTCAAAAAAGTAAACAAACACAATACACAGAATATACTGTAATCTTATAGATTACAGTACTGTATGTAAAAAATACACACCCCCCTTGTCCCTAGTGGTCTGCCCAGTGTCCTACATGTACTTTTATAAAATAAAAACTATTCTTTCTGCCTGAAAACTGTAGATTGTCCAAAAGTGTCCCTTTATGTCAAAAATGGTTTTAGATCAGCTAGAAAACAGCGATCAAAATTTATGACGAATTAATCGTGAGTTAACTATGACATTAATGCGATTAATCGCGATTAAAAATTTTAATCGTTTGTATATAACACAATCAAAAGGGGACATGCATTTTGTTGAAAAAAAATAAACTTTTGTGCTTTAGTAAATAAAATGCAGCTACAGTACTTAATTCAGTGGCTTAGTGATAGCCATTGTTCCTTTGCAGCACTGAGGTCTTGCAATTAATTGCCACAAAGGATAGCGTCTATGTGGAGTTTATACATCCTTCCATTTGTGTACTGTTTTTCTCCAGTTTGCACTCAGTGGGGCAGATTCATATAGATCTGCGGATCTTTAGATCCGCTAGATCTACCTGGTTTACGATCCGCCGGTGCAATTTAGCGAGGCAAGTGCATGATTCATAAAGCACTTACCTCGCAAACTGCACCGTCGGATCCTAACTCCCCCCGGCGGAATGCAAATTCCGCGGCTAGGGGGAGTGTACAATTTAAATCAGGCGCGTTCCCGCACCGATTTAACTGCGCATGCGCCGGGGCGAAAAAGCCCAGTGCGCATGCTCCAAATGACGTCGCTACACCAGTCGGATCCAAGGGAGATCTATGCGGAACTGATTCTTATGAATCAGTCGCATAGCTCCGACGGTGGGATCTCACAGATCCGGCCGTCGGGTCTCACAGATACGACGGCGGATCAGGAGATCCGCCGGCGTATCTATTGATGAATCTGCCCCAGTTTGCTTTGCTGGGTGTAAGTCTGTGGTAGAGAAATTAGACTGCAAGCTCATTTGGGTGCAGGAATTGATGTGAACAGTTGTTCTGTGTACACCGCTCTGTAAAATGTGTCAGCACAAAAGAAAAAATGCTGCATAGATTTTCAGCATGCTGGAAAATATATGACTGTAATTAAAGCTAATTTATTTTGCTCCATACAGAGAAAAAAAAATAGGGAGAGCAAACCTTTTCCAGCACATCATTTATAAAGTGCACCCACATGAGGCAGCATTAGCAATGGAGCAAAAAAATGCCACATTTCCGTATACAGCCTGTTCAGAACATTCTGGAAGCAGAAGCGCACACAAGGGAAACAAAGAAAGAGGCCACCCTTCCCCCCACACAAGCAGCATGACATAAGCATGCAGATAGAAAGGAGCTAACCCTCCCCAACACACTTCACAGAAAGATGAGCTCAGAGCTTAGCCCACCCCTAACATGCACACTGAAATCAGCACAAAGAGCTCACTACAGATAGAGATAAAAAAAAAAAAAAAAAAACAGTGAGCATTATCCCCCATCCCCCCACTGGCTAATAATTGACTTCCACATTCAGGAGCAGCACAGAAAGCTTTCATCCTCCCCCATTTACAGATAGAAAGCATGAGCAACACAGCTTCTCCCTTGTGACACCCAGGAGACTTGTAGACAGTCTGCCACGCCTTCTGCTAGAAATTCAGGGAAGGAGCACATGGGTGAGCCGTGCCATACATGGCTAATTGCGCCCTGACAAAAGATACAAATAGAGAGAAGGACATGTTTACATCAAATGTGTTTACTCATATGTTGCAGGATGGATTTAGTTGCTTAGCAAACTGTACTTCCACTAATGAAAGGGAGACATTGCTACCAATATGAATAGTGGTGGGCAGAATTACATCAAATACAAGCAATGCTGTCAGAGGCGTTGCTAGGGGGGTGCGGTCCGCACCCGGGTGACACCCGCTAGAGGGGTGACACCATCCCGATTAAAACATTTTTTTTTTTTTAGCTGACATGTGGGGGGGGGGGCGGCTCCCCCCACCGCGACTGCAGCGATGAGCGCCGCGTAATCGGAGCGCCGAGTACCGCGGTACAAGAGGAGGGGGGGTTGCGGGGTGACACCGCAGCACCATCCATCCCCTCCTCTCACAGCCACGGGCTGTTAGCGGTGCTCGGCAGTTGGCACACAGGCACAGCCCCCTCCTCTCTGTTTGTGTGTACAGAGGGGGAGGGGCCGAGGGGACCTTCTGTCCATGTGCCGTGGCGCTGCCTGCGATGATCTGAGGTACTGAATGGGGAGGGGGGGTGTTTGCACCTGGGGGGATTTCACTGAAGGGGGGGGGTGTTTGCACCTGGGGGGGTTGTACTAAGGGGGTGTTTGCACTGAGGGGGTTTTCACTAAGGGGGGTTTTCACTGAGGGTGGGGGGGGGTTGTACTAAGGGGGGGTGTTTGCATTGGGGGTGTTTGCACTGGGGGGTTGCACCGAAGGGGTTCTGTGTAACATGTAGGGGTCCAGAGGTGGCTGTGTAATGTAAAAGGGGTGCAGTGATGCAGGGTGCTGTGTAATGTAAAAGGGTCCAGAGGTGCAGGGGGCTATGAGATGTAAAGGGGGGCAGTGAGATGTAAAGGGGGCCAGTGATGCAGGGTGCTGTGTAATGTAAAGGGGTCCAGTGATGCAGGGTGCTGTGTAATGTAAAGGGGTCCAGAGGTGCAGGGTGCTGTGTAATGTAAAGGGGTGCAGAGGGTTGTGTAGTGTAAAAGGGTCCAGAGGGCTATGTGATGTAAAGGGGTGTAGAGGTGCAGGCGGCTGTGTAATGTAAAAGGGGTGCAGTGATGCAGGGTGCTGTGTAATGTAAAACGGTCCAGAGATGCAGGGTGTTATGAGATGTAAAGGGGTCCAGTGATGCAGGGTGCTGTGTAATGTAAAGGGGTCCAGTGATGCAGGGGGCTGTGTAATGTAAAGAGGTCCAGAGGTGCAGAGTTCTGTGTAATGTAAAGGGGTCCAGAGGTGCAGGGGGCTATGTGATGTAAAGGGGTCCAGTGGTGCAGGGGGCTGTGTAATGTAAAGGGTTCTAGTGATGCACGGTGATGTGTAATGTAAAGGGGTCCAGAGGTGCAGGGTGCTGTGTAATGTAAAGGGATCCAGAGGTGCAGGGTGCTGTGTAATGTAAAGGGGTGCAGAGGGCTGTGTAGTGTAAAAGGGTCCAGAGGTGCAGGGGGGCTATGTGATGTAAAGGGATGCAGAGGTGCAGGCAGCTGTGTAATGTAAAAGGGTCTAGTGATGCAGGGTGATGTGTAATGTAAAGGGGTCCAGTGATGCATGGTGCTGTGTAATTTAAAGGGGTCCAGAGGTGCAGGGTGCTGTGTAATGTAAAGGGGTCCAGAGGTGCAGGGGGCTATGTGATGTAAAGGGGTCCAGTGGTGCAGGGGCTGTGTAATGTAAAGAGGTGCAGGGTGCTGTGTAATGTAAAGGGGCCCGGAGGTGCAGGGTGCTGTGTAATGTAAAAGGGTCCAGAGGTGAATGGGGCTGTGAGATGTAAAGGGGTCCAGAGGTGCAGGGTGCTGTGCAATTTTAAATGGGTCCAGTGATGCAGGGTACTGTGTAATTTTTAAAGGGGTCCAGTGATGCAGGGGGCTGTGTAATGTAAGAGGTCCAGAGGTGCAGGGTGCTGTGTAATGTAAAGGGGTCCAGTGATGCAGGGTGCTGTGTAATGTAAAGGGGTCCAGAGGTGCAGGGGGCTATGTAATGTAAAAGGGTCCAGAGGTGCAGGGGGCTATGAGATGTAAAGGGGTCCAGTGATGCAGGGTGCTGTGTAATGTAAAGGGGTGCAGTGATGCAGGGTACTGTGAATTTTAAAGGGGTCCAGTGATGCAGGGGGCTGTGTAATGTAAAGAGGTCCAGAGGTGCAGGGTGCTGTGTAATGTAAAAGGGTCCAGAGGTGAAGGGGGCTGTGAGATATAAAGGGGTCCAGTGATACAGGGTGCTGTGTAATTTTAAAGGGGTCCAGTGATGCAGGGTACTGTGTAATTTTAAAGGGGTCCAGTGATGCAGGGGGCTGTGTAATGTAAAGGGGTCCAGTGATGCAGGGGGCTGTGTAATTTAAAGGGGTCCAGTGATGCAGGGGGCTGTGTAATGTAAATGGGTCCAGTGATGCAGGGGGCTGTGCAATGTAAAGGGGTCCAGTGATGCAGGGGGCTGTTTAATGTAAAGGGGTCCAGTGATGCAGAGGGCTGTGTAATGTAAAGGGGTCCAGTGATGCAGGGGGCTGTGTAATGTAAAGGGGCCCAGTGATGCAGGGTGCTGTGCAATGTAAAGTGGTCCAGAGGTGCAGTTGTGGAGAGGGGGTACACAGTAGTAACAAAAAGATATTGAAGGATGCAGAGGTATGCAGGGGGCACAGTGGGGTGTTTTTACATTTTAACGTGGGGGGTGCCAGATATTGGATCCGCCCCGGGTGCCAAATGCTCTAGGTACGCCCCTGGCCTATAGGCTCCTGAGATGTGAATTCCGGTTCTGGAGAAAGAGAGGTGGGGGGAGGGGACAAAGAAAAATGGAGAGAAAGAAGAAGGGATAGAACGAACAAGAAAGATGGATAGGGAGAGAGAGAAAAGGGGAAGAAAGAAGAACAGAGAGCAAACAGTAGGGTAAAAAATATTTGAAAAATTTTATTTGGGGGGGGGGGGGGGGGGGTGACACCATATTTTACCGCACCAGGTGACACCAACCCTAGTGACGCCACTGAATGCTGTAGTATGTAGTACAGGGTTCTAGAACTTACCAATATATAAAAAATGTTTTAAATATAAAGAGATAGAAAGCCAGAATTCATGTGTTATATGTTGCTTCTCTAGCACTCAGACCTTAACAATAACGATTATTCTCTGATAACTTTGCAGGATAAACAGTAACCAATCCATTAATTTTGAAAACTGGTAGGGCAACAGTAAACTGAAATTTTATGTGATCCGGCAGTTTTCAGCATAATTTTATTTTAATCAATTTGATTTTGCACTTGTGTGCGGGTGTTATATAGCATCATTCTTGTTTTATTCTCTTTATTGGTTTTTCAAAAGAGGTAATAGAGTTACAAAAACAGAACCTTTGGGCATTCCCCGGCTCAAGAAAGTACCACTTATAACTCAGTACTTACATATGTTTGTCTTACAGCCTGCCAGCAGGGGGGAGCAAAAAATAAAACAAGGATTATTTTCATATTTGTAATCTGTAATCAACGTTTAGCTGTAAAAAAAAAAACTAAAAAAAAAAAAAACATATTATAAGCTAGCCATCCACTGATGGGTCTTTGTTGCTCAGCCTGCAGACTGAACAGAAAACACACAGATTCCTCCATCCACTCTATAACGACAATCTCCCACTATGGCTAATGTGTGCTGAAATCTGTCAGGATACATGAACTGCGACTGCATCTGATTAGATACAGCTGCTGTTCAGCCAGCGATTTTCCAGCTGGCTTTTATTTTCCAATACAAGGATGTCATCAGAGACATCAACAAAATGGAAAATTGTATCAAATGCTTACCGTCATTTTCCTTTCCTATCGTTAATCCATGGCGTCATACTATCACATGTATGCTTCCATGCTGGTGACAGGGAAACAGTTTTGTCAGGTTTTTTAGGAACCACCTGAAATTTGCTCAATGTATAACCAGCTTAAAATGATTAGGGCCTCATGCACACTGCAGAAACAGGCATTTGACATTTTTTTTTTTTAATAGTTTCAGCCTCTAAATGCCCATCCATGTTAGCCTATGGGGGAGGTTCATTCAAAATCTGGTGAAGCTGTGAATGGTAGCCAATCAGCTTGTTCAATTAAACTTTGGCATTAAAATGTGGAAGCTGATTAGTTTTTTTGCAGAGCCTAATCTTGCGTTATGTACTTGTTCCAGTACATAACACCCCCCCCCCCATGAATACCTCCCAACATATGGAGATGAGGGACAACTACTGGCAAATGTATGTAGGCATAGGACACTCCCCCTGCCACACCCCCTTTAAAGGAGAATTAACCCCCCCAAAAAAGATTAAATTAAATCCACAAGTGCTTTTTTTTTTTTGCTATTCCTTTATATTGGCCTTTAAAATTTACAAAAGCAGCAATTTAGAAATTGGATGAAATGTATAGCACTGGAAATCACTGTTTTTTTTTTTTTTTTTATTGCTTATTTATACGTTTTTGCAAGTCATACAAAAGAAAATGCATTGGAACCATTAACATAAATTGTACAAAGTAAGGAACAGCGATGTGGTTGAACAATTGCCTTGAGTGGGAGAAAGAAATTGAGTCCCATGAATAAGAAATAAAAATGAAAGTAGTAAAATTAGTTTGAAACAGCCTCCTATCACAGTCGTACAGGATTAGTAAAGGTAATGTAAACATACTGTATATCCTCAAACAAAGAACTGTACAAAAAGAAAGGTAGTTAACGTGCAAGCTCAAAGGAATATGTAAGCAACTGAAGTTAACTAACTGGTACATTTCCTTCAAAACCATATACTGAATCATCCCATGCCTACCATGTTTAATTTTTTTTTGCTCTGAACCCTCCACTGTAGCCGTCAGACGCTCCATTCTACGTATGTCAGCCACAGTAGTGAGCAGTTGTGGGAGTGTTGGAGGTGAGGTGGACAACCATAACCTAGGAATGAACTGCTTGGCAGCCAACAAAATGAAAAGACATTAGTCGGTACAGGCCCTTAGAAACACCAGGAAAAGGGAGGGAATTCACTTTTTGAAAGATAAAAAATGCATTTTATATACAACTATATAGATCAGACCAAGTGGAAAAGAGGGACAGAGGGACTCTGTTCCAACTAAGAAACAGTCCCCTTAAAATCAGAGACAGTTGGGAGCTATGCCATATGTGTCTGTGCACACATAGGCATTTACAGGCAGGAGCGTTTAACCACTTCCCGCCCGGCCTATGGCCGGTTTACGTCCGGGAAGTGGTTATGAAATCCTGACAGGACGTTCTAGAACGTCCTGCAGGATTTCATGCCGCGCGCGCCCGTGGGCAGGGCCGGATTAACAATGGGGCTGATGGAGCTGCAGCTCCAGGCCCCTTTCTCAAGATAGGCCCATTTGCCCAAAAAAAAAAAATTTTTTTTTTTTTAAGATTTTTTTTTTTTCTAAGATCGAATTTGGGGGGTTGTAGCTCGATGACCAGAGGTCACAGAAACCCCACATTTGGGGGTAGGCATGGGAAGAGCTACCCCACAACTGGTTAAAATATGGGACGGCTATCATTTATGGTTCCGGAGATACGGGCCTGCTTGCACAGCCTGTCAGAAGCTACATTCAGAGCGGCCAATATAAATACAAGCTGACACACTACAGCAGACTGATAGGATCACAGTGCTTATAATAATTATTTGTATATTACTCATGGTAATTAACCCCTTGCCACCCAGGCCAATTCTGACACTTCTCTACTACATGTAAAAATCATCATTTGTTTTTTGCTAGAAAATGACTCTATGGTGGTCTTTGCACTTTTTATGTTGCAGGGTACAGAGCTGCACGATTCTGGCTAAAATGAGAATTGCAATTTTTTTGCTTAGAAGATAGATCACGATTCTCTCACGATTGTTGCGGCGTAACATCATCTTTCACATTAAAACAAAAAAAAAAAAAATGGGCTAACTTCACTGTTTTGTTTTTATGGTTTTTATTATTCATTGAAGTGGGAAAATGCAGTGTGACATAACATATTGCAGCAATAGCCATTGTATTTCCTAGAGTCTCTGCTAAAATATATATAATGTTTGGCAGTTCCAAGTAATTTTCTAGCAAATAATATTGCTTTCTAACTTAAGAAACAAGTGTTGGACTTTAAGTGGTTAAATTTAGTTACAATGTTAGTTAGTTACAATGTTTCATTTTGTTTACAAACTTCGCAGACTGCCCAGATTTGTTCTTTACACACAGAAGTGTATCCCTTTGATCTAAGAAGGAAGCGTTAGTTACAATGTTTCCTGTTAAAAACTTGGCAGACTGCCCAGATATTTTCTTTTGACAGCTGAAAGTCTCTCCACTTGTTATATGAAAGAATCAGCAAACTCTGCATTGGAGATCGTCAGGGGGGTTGAATCGAGATCACAATTTTTTTAACAATTAATTGTGCAGCTCTAGCACGGTATTTGCGCAGCAATTTTTCAAACATGTTTCTTTGGAAAAAAATGTTTCATTCATTAAAAAAACAGTTAGTTAGTTAAGTTAGCACAATTTTTTTTGGTATCCTAAGCGATGCTTTACATTTTTTTAGGTTACATGTTTAGAGTTACAGAGGAGGTCTAGTACTAGAATTATTGTTCTCGCTCTAACGATCGTGGCGTATGTAACCTGTGTGTATCTGGCTTTGATACTACCAGTGCCTACCCAGCCACTGACTAGTATCTCTCCCCAGCCTGTCCCCACACACCCTCTCACCTGCTGACCTGTGGATGGGGGAATCACTCCTGCAGTGTTATTGTGTTCTGCCAGTGCGTACAATGATCAGTGTTGCTAACTTTAGCTGGCAGCACTGATTGTTTTAAGAAAAAAAAAACAGGCTGGTTGTACTCAAGTTGATTAATAGATTGACTTGTGTAAAACCAGCTAGCCCATACATAGATTGACTATGGCTGGTCTTTGCATAATTGGCGTAATTTCAATCCATGTATGACCCGCTTAACCACTACTCCGTCCCTAAATATCCTTCCACTCCTGTACATAGTGCTCACTGTCATACTCTCCACACTCCTCTCCTATACATAGTACCCACTGTCATACCCTACACACTCCTCTCCTGTACATAGTGCCCACTGTCATACCCTCCACACTCCTCTCCTATACATAGCGCCCACTGTCATACCCTTCACACTCCTCTCCTGTACATAGTGCCTGCTGTCATACACTTCTCTCCTGTACTTAGTGCCCACTGTCGCACCCTCCACACTCCTCTCCTGTACATACTGCTCACTGTCATACCCTCCACACTCCTCTCCTATACATAGTGTTCACTGTCATACCCTCCACACTCCTCTCCTATACATAGAGCCCACTATCATACCGTCTACATTCCTCTCCTGTACATACTGCCCACTGTCATACCCTCCACACTCCTCTCCTGTACATACTGCCCCATCATACCCTCCACACTTCTCTCTGGTACGTACTACCCTCTGTCATACCCCCTCACTCTTCCTGTACATACTGCCCATTGTCATACCCTTCACACTCCTCTCCTGTACATAGTGCTTTTTTCCGTACCCTTTGAACTCCTCTCCTGTACATAGTGCTTTTTTCCGTACCCTTTGAACTCCTCTCCTGTACATAGTGCTCACTGTTAGACCCTCCACATTCCTCTCCCTCACCTGCACATACTTCCCACTTATATACCGTCCATACTCCTCCCCTATGTCGCTTACCCACAAAAACAGTTCTTTAAAATTATACTGAATATCCTCAATGTTACCAGCTCTAGAATGGACACACTTTTGTTAGTTCAACTAAAGAAAATATCAGTTCTCATATTTGTTCTGCCCCATTATTAGTACTCATTTAATTTTGTGATTACTACTATGATGTATAGAGGAACATCGGGGATCTCGGCTACTCTAAATATAGCACTTATATAAAAAAGTGGCCCTGAAAATATTTTTTAAATGTTGGCAACTGTGCACTTAGGCACTGCCCAAGGGCCACCGTCCATCGGGTCAGTAGGGGGCCCCATGAGAGGCTCCTGGGATCCTGTGATAATAAAGCAGTAGTAAACTTTCCTGACATTACTACTTTTTAGAGGCCCTGGGGTAGGTTATGCCACAACGTACAAGTATGCACAGCATATTAGCACATTAGTGTACACTTCAATTTTCAGACTGAGCCCTCCAGTGCTGCGCTGCGATGAATCAGGCGGGGCCTGGACACTTTCACCTTCACCCGGTCTTCCTTCTGGGTTCTGTGCCTTTGGTCGCTTGCCTTGGCTGGGCTGCGTTCATGTCATTCCCACGCATTTATTTATTATTTATTGCACCCCATTCACACCTCCGCGACAAAACGCCCGACGCCGGCCGCTCGTGCCGCTGGAGGGGAGAATTCCCATTGCTGTCTATGAGATGGTTCACATCTCATAGACGCCGTACACCTGCGGCATGAAAAAAAGTCCCGGACCCTTTTTTTCAGGCGACATTGGCGTTCGGCCATACAAAGCAATAGGAAGGATTTGTAAAAAAAAAGTTACACTATTCGCGGCAAAATACGCCGCGTACGCGGCGTTACTTGTCGCGGAGGTGTGAATGCAGCCTAAAAGGCCCCACCAAAATCCTCAGCACCAGGCCCATGATGTTCTTAATCTGGCCCTGCCCGTGGGGGCGCGCATCGCGGCGATCGGTGATGCGGGGTGTCAGTCTGACACCCTGCATCTCCGATCTCGGTAAAGAGCCTCCGGCGGAGACTCTTTACCACGTGATCAGCCGTGTCCAACCACGGCTGATCACGATGTAAACAGGAAGAGCCGCCGATGGCTCTTCCTCACTCGCGTCTGACAGACGCGAGGAGAGGATAGCCGATCGGCGGCTCTCCTGACAGGGGGGGTTAGCGCTGATTGTTTATCAGCGCAGCCCCCCCTCGGATCGCCACACTGGACCACCAGCAAAAAAAAAAAAAATGACAGAAGAAAAAAAAAAAATGACAGAAAAAATAAAAAAAAAAGCATAAAGAAAAAAAAAAAGATGCCAGTCAGTGCCCACAAATGGGCACTGACTGGCAACCTGGCAAAAATCAGTGCTGCCACCCCAGTGTCCATCAGCGCCACCCCAGTGTCCATCAGCGCCACCCCAGTGTCCATCAGTACCACCCCAGTGCCACCCCACAGTGCCCATCCATGCCCAGTGCCCACCTATCAGTGCCCATCTGTGCCACCCATAAGTATCCATCAGTGCCGCCCATGAGTGCCCATCTGTGCCGCCTATGAGTGCCCAGTGCCGCCCATGAGTGCCCATCAGTGCCGCCTATGTGTGCCCATCAGTGCCGCCTATGTGTGCCCATCAGTGCCGCCTATGTGTGCCCATCAGTGCCGCCTATGTGTGCCCATCAGTGTCGCATACCAGCGCCGCCAATCAGTGCCACCTCATCTGTGCCCGTCAGTACTACCTCATCGATGTCCATCAGTGCCATCTCATCGGTGCCCATTAGTGCCGCCATATCAGTGCCCGTAATTGAAAGAGAAAACTTATTTACAAAAAAATTAACAGAAAAAAATAAAAACGTAATTTTTTTTCCAAATTTTCAGCCTTTTTTTAGTTGTTGCGCAAAAAAAAAAAATCGCAGAGGTGATCGAATACCACCAAAAGAAAGCTCTATTTGTGGGGAAAAAAGGACGCCAATTTTGTTTGGGTACAGTGTAGCATGACCG
Source organism: Rana temporaria (assembly GCF_905171775.1). Classification (NCBI taxonomy): domain Eukaryota; kingdom Metazoa; phylum Chordata; class Amphibia; order Anura; family Ranidae; genus Rana; species Rana temporaria. Next base: position 83,860,892 of record NC_053495.1, on the reverse strand, counting down.
CGCAATTGCCATTCAAAGTGCGACAGTGCTGAAAGCTGAAAATTGGCTTGGGCGGGAAGCTGCGTAAGTACCTGGTATGGAAGTGGTTAAAGGCAGAAAAAAAAAACATCACTTGTGCATTCAGAGAGGAGCATTTGGGCAAAAAAATAAAATAAAAATGCAAACGTGCAGAACGCATTCTAATAACCAGAATGAATTACAGCATGTAACTGTACAAGCTGAACATGTTCCAGATTCTGTATTTTGTAAATTATAATTATTATTATACAGGATTTATATAGCACCAACAGTTTGTGCAGCACTTTACAATATAAAGTGGGATAGTCCAATTACAATACAGTTCAATACAAGGAATAGGAGGGCCCTGCTCATAAAGCTTACAATCTAAATGTTGATGTCATAATAAAAAAATAAATAATCTGTAAATATTTAAATGAATAAAAACGAATTGTCTTCAAAATCTATTTAAACAAAGCCATAAAAACTCAAGCTAATTTTATTTTAGTGTGTAATAAATCCAGTTAAGGTGATCCATTTAAACACAATGTATCCACTCTTCAACATTTAATCTTAGCACCCTAACAGGAAATAAATACTGATAAATACTGATGGGTTTTCTTCTAGCTGTGCCTCAATAAACCACTGAAATAATTGTATCACATCAACAATCATTCTGACTGTAAACAGAATTTTACATATTAGCTGTGATCTTCAGGCTATTTGTTCTTGCAGTGACAATCTCTCTTTGTTTAGCAAGAAAGAACACACAGCTGCTGCCTTACAAGCGGACAGAGCCAGATCATACCAGTTTCAACCAGTTCAGGCTGGTTTATCAGCTGAAACAACCGCAGCAGCTACATACAATTTCTGGAGCAGACTCTGGCAGCATGTTTAAGTGGAACAGGATGGAGTTTCTAGCAACTTTAACTGCTTTAAATCAGCTTTTGATTGTAAAAGCTTTGGATCCAAGCAATCTTTCAACATCACTGCTTATAGTTATAGCAAAAAAAAAAGTTGTATTGATTTAATGGATTGTTTATGTAATTAAAAGCTGCATGAAAGTGGTTAAAATTGCTAGGACTAAGCAACATTTGATTGTCATGATTTGGAGCAGTGTTTCTCAACTCCAGTCCTCAAGGCGCCCCAACAGGTCATGTTTTCAGGATTTCCCTCAGATGAAACGGCTGTGGTAATTACTAAAGCTGGATACACACTATACAATTTTCTGTAGATTTTCTCCATCAGATTCACCAAAACCATATATGAAGCCAAACCATAATGCTGCGTACACCCCATCGGTCAATCCGATGAGAACGGTCTAATGGACCGTTTTCATCAGACCAAACCGATCGTGTGCGGGCCCCATCGGTTATTTAACCATAGGTTAAAAAATGTGAAACTTGTTTTAAAATTAACTGATGGATACCTACAGTAACCGATAGAAAAAAAACGATAGTTTGTAGGCACGTCCATCGGTTAAAAATCCACGCATGCTCAGAATCAAGTCGACGCATGCTTGGAAGAATTGAACTTTTTTTCATCATGTCGTTGTGTTTTATGTCACCGCGTTCTGACACAATCGTTTTTTTAACTGATGGTGTGTAGGCACGACTGACCATCAGTCAGCTTCATCGGTTAACTGATGGAAAAATCCATCAGACCGTTCTCATCGGATTGACTGATCGTGTGTACAGGGCATAAGAGTTTAAATTTGTATGCAATCAGGCAGGCCCTTGCATTTAGGGGCGGACTGACCATTGAGTCACTCGGGCACTGCCCGAGGGCCCCATGCCACTAGGGGCCCCATCAGGGTTGCCAGGCTCAGTAAAACCAGGGATAGTATGTAAAAATCTATGTTTTTTTAGATCTGTCCCTGATATGTCCGAAACCGACGTGCTTTTGATTTGAAAATCCCGAGATTTTAGCTGCCCCGCCTCTGCACTGCCTCCTGGCGTGGTGGCCATCTGTAAGCCCAGGGGCCCCATAATCTTCTATTGCCCGGGGGCCCCATAAGTTGTCAGTTCGCCCCTGCTTGCACTATATTGTTTTGGTAAATCTAAAGGAAATCAGACAACAAAAGTTGTATATACAGGGTCTTATGCCACGTACACACGACCGTTTTTCATGACGAGAAAAATGCAATTTTTTTAATTGGTCATTAAAAACGATCGTGTGTAGGCTCCAGAGCATTTTTCTCGACGTGAAAAATGGGCATTAAAAATTTAGAACATGCTCTAATTTTTCTCGTCGTTTTTCACGTCGTGAAGAACGGTCGTGTGTAGGCTTTAACAACGGGAAAAAAACATGCATGCAAGTTATGAGACGGGAGCACTCGTTCTGGTAAAACTAGCGTTTGTAATGGAGATAGCACATTTGTCACGCTGTAACAGACTGAAAAGCACGAAGACTGAAAAGTGCAAATCGTCTCTCACCAAACTCTTACTAACACAAAATCAGCAAAAGCAGCCCAAAGGGTGGCACCATCCGAATGGAACTTCCCCTTTATAGTGCCGTCGTACGTGTTGTACGTCACCGCGCTTTGCTCAATCATTTTTTTTTTTTTTTTTTTACAATCATGTGTATGCAAGGCAGGCTTGACAAGAATCACTTTGAGAAAAAATGTGTTTTTTTCCATGACATTAAAAACGGTCGTGTGTACGCGGCATCAGGCAGTGAAACTGATCAAATCACCTGTATTTTGTAAATTATAATTATTATTATTATACAGGATTTATACAGGCATACCCCGCTTTAAGTACACTCACTTTACATACACTCGCGAGTAAGGACATACCTGCGAGTGTATGTAAAGTGCCTTACAAGTACTCTACAGACATTTTACAACCGCAGTAGAAGGAGCTGAAGCTCCGAGAGCATAGCCCGTCCTGTTCCAGTGTGCCCCTGACACCCCCACTACAGCCGCTGAGACCTCAACTACAGCTCTTGACACCCCCACTACAGCCCCTGACCCCCCACTACACCCTAAAAGTGATAAAGGGTATTGTTTCACTTTAAGTACATTTTCGTTTTACATACATGCTCCGGTCCCATTGTGTACTTAAAAGTGGGGTATGCCTGTATTGCACCAACAGTTTGTGCAGCACTTTACAATATAAAGTGGGATAGTCCAATTACAATACAGTTCAATACAAGGAATAGGAGGGCCCTGCTCATAAAGCTTACAATCTAAATGTTGATGTCATATTAAAAAATAAATAAATAAATAATCTGTAAATATTTAAATGAATAAAAATAAATTGTCTTCAAAATCTTTTTAACCACTTGCTTACTGGCCCATAGTCAAAAGACGTCCTGTTTTTAAAGATGGATATCTCGAGAATGGCAGCAGCTGCTGCCACAAACGAGGTATCCATCTTTAGTGTGCGCGGTGCTGTAAACAATAACGGCGGTCTCCGCGGCGGATTCGCCGCGAGATCGCCGTTATCGGTGGCGGGCCCCCCTCCCGCCGCTCTCCCGCGCCCTCCACCGCTTACCGTAGCCGTCGGTAGCGGCGGAGGCGATCGGGACCGTTCGGCTGGTGACTGGGGACGAGACTGAAGGAAAAATCTCCTTCACCCGTCCCCATAGCTCTGCTGGGCGGAAGTGACGTCAAAACGTCAGTCCCGCCCAGCTTCTTAAAGAAACATTTTTTTTTTTGTCATTTGAAAAAATTACATTTTCAATTTTTTTTTTCTTGCATTTTAGTCTAAATATAAGATCTGAGGTCTTTTTGACCCCAGATTTCATATTTAAGAGTACCTGTCATGCTTTTTTCTATTACAAGGGATGTTTACATTCCTTGTAATAGGAATAAAAGTGATCAAATTATTTTATTTTTTATTTCAGTGTAAAAAAATTATAAACTAAATAAAAATAAATAAGAAAACAATTTTTTTTTTTAAAACACCCCGTCCCGACGAGCTCGCGCACAGAAGCGAACGCATACGCGAGTAGCGCCCGCATATGAAAACGGTGTTAAACAAAGCCATAAAAATTCAAGCTAATTTTATTTTAGTGTGTAATAAATCCAGTTCAGGTGATCCATTAAACACACTGTATCCACTCTTCAACATTTAATCTTAGCACCCTAACAGGAAATAAATACTGACAAATACTGATGGGTTTTCTTCTAGCTGTGCCTCAATAAACTGCTGAAATAATTGTATCACATCAACAATCATTCTGACTGTAAACAGAATTTTACATATTAGCTGTGATCTTCAGGCTATTTGTTCTTGCAGTGACAATCTCTCTTTGTTTAGCAAGAAAGAACACACAGCTGCTGCCTTACTAGCGGACAGAGCCAGATCAGACCGGTTTCAACCAGTTCAGGCTGGTTTATCAGCTGAAACAACCGCAGCAGCTACATACAATTTCTGCAGCAGACTCTGGCAACATGTTTAAGTGAAACAGGATGGAGTTTCTAGCAACTTTAAATGCTTTAAATCAGCTTTCCTGTCACATCATGGCAGCATACAACTTTGGGTTGTGGCTCCGCCTCCACAACCTAATAGGACCACATAGCTATTAAACCCCGAGAGGGCCCCCGCTAGGGATGAGCTTTGTGTTCAAGTCGAACCCATGCTCGACTCAAACGATGTATGTTCGACCGTTCATTGAATAACAAACGTCATGGGCCGTTCACGCCAAATTCGAGTGGCGTGTTACGGACCATAATTCACTGCGGCATTGCAGTGCATTGCTGGCTGATGATTGGCCAAGCATGCACTATGACCCACATGCTTGGCCAATCACAGCTTGCAAAAAATGGAGAGCCATAATTGGCTCAGGGGGTTTAGTACATGCCCCACATTATATAAGGCTGCCTCCCTGGGAGCCTTGTGTAGTGTGTTGCAGTGGTTTACAGAGACAAGAGAGACAGAGAGAGATAGTGTCATTTTTTGCAGTTAGATAGAGCAGGCAGGCAGGCTAGTCAGTTAGAGTTACAGTGTGTGGAGGATATATATGCATCCCAGGTGTTGTATACATATTTATTCACTGTATTGAGTTTTGCTAGATCAGCTCTTCCTAATATACTGACAGGCAGGCAGGTGATTGTGCTAGCTGCAGTACTTTCACGTGTTGTACTGTCTGTGTCCTCTGTACAGTGTGCACCTAAAGCTACGTAAAGCTGGTGTTTCTCATATTTATTCCTAGAGGCAGGGATCTGCTCATATTATTACCACAGGCAGGGTATCATTCTGCAAGTACTTTCACGTGGTGTACTGTCTGTGTCCTCTGTACAGTGTGCACCTAAAGCTACGTAAAGCTGGTGTTTCTCATATTGGAGGTAGGGATCTGCTCATATTAATACTACAGGCAGGGCATAATTCTGCAAGTACTTTCACATGGTGTACTGTCTGTGTCCTCTGTACAGTGTGACCTAAAGCTACGTAAAGCTGGTGTTTCTCATATTAGAGGCAGGGATCTGCTCATATTAATACCACAGGCAGGGGATCATTCTGCAAGTACTTTCACATGGTGTACTGTCTGTGTCCTCTGTACAGTGTGCACCTAAAGCTACGTAAAGCTGGTGTTTCTCATATTTAATCCTAGAGGCAGGGATCTGCTCATATTAATACCACAGGCAAGGGATCATTCTGCAAGTACTTTCAGGTGGTGTACTGTCTGTGTCCTCTGTACAGTGTGCACCTAAAGCTACGTAAAGCTGGTGTTTCTCATATTAGAGGCAGGGATCTGCTCATATTAATACCACAGGCAGGGGATCATTCTGCAAGTACGTTCACGTGGTGTACTGTCTGTGTCCTCTGCACAGTGTGCACCTAAAGCTACGTAAAGCTGGTGTTTCTCATATTAGAAGCAGGGATCTGCTCATATTAATACCACAGGCAGGGGATCATTCTGCAAGTACTTTCACATGGTGTACTGTCTGTGTCCTCTGTACAGTGTGCACCTTAAGCTACGTAAAGCTGGTGTTTCTCATATTTAATCCTAGAGGCAGTGATCTGCTCATATTAATACCACAGGCAGGGGATCATTCTGAAAGTACTTTCACGTGGTGTACTGTCTGTGTCCTCTGTACAGTGTGCACCTAAAGCTACGTAGTGTGTGTAATGTCTGTGTCCTCTGCACAGTGTGCACCTAAAGCTACGTAAAGCTGGTGTTCTCATATTAATTCCTACAGGCAGAGATCTGCTCATATTAATACAACAGGCAGGGATCAGCAGGTATTGTCAGTATTTGTGCAGCTACATCTCCCTGCAGGCCATTAGTATGTCTGAAAGACAACAAGGAGAGGTAGAGAGTCACGAGCCAATAGAAGGGGGCAAGTAGGCTCTGCGTCTAGAGGCAACAGTGCTGGTCGTGGACACGGTGTATCCTCATCAGCACGTGGCCGTGGGACACGTCCTTTTTTTCGGCAGCTGGCCGCGTTCAGCCGCAAAATGCCGAAGACTTGGTAGAGTGGATGACCAAGCCGTCATCATCCTCCTCATCCTCTCTTACCCAGGCTCAGGGTACTTTGTCTGGCAAAGCAGCTGCCAACGTGGCCTCTTCCCTCTGCTCAATGGCATCAGTCACTCCTTCCCTAGCCCTATCATGTCCTCCTGAGGAGTCCCCCGAACTGTTTGACTACAGTGTTGGGTACATGCTGCAGGAGGATGTGCAGCGTTTTGAAGGTTTCGATGATGGCACACAGCTAGAGGAAGGCAGTAACGTGAGTCCAGAGAGAGGGGGTGCCCAAGAAGGAAAGCAATCTGGCAGTCATGTTCCCCCAGCTGCAGCATACTGCCAGGGAGGGGATGATGAGGTCACTGACTACACGTGGGTGCCTGATAGGAGAGAGAGGAGGAGGCAGAATGCCCTCCAGGGGCCAGCTTAAGGGCAGCACACCGACTGCATCACAACGCAGATCTCCGCATGTGCAGGGCGCTGCTGTCTCTCAGCGTTATTCCAAAAGTTCTTTGGTGTGGGCCTTTTTTGAGACAAGTGCATCAGATCGCACTGCTGCTATTTGCAACATATGTCTCAAGCGTATCTCGTGTGGCCAAAACATCACCTGCTTGGGCACCACATGCTTGGCCAGACATATGTCGACCTGCCATGCGACAAGAACAAAGCGGACCTCTCCTTGCTCCTCATCAGCTGGGATCTCCAACCCCACTATACCCTCAGTCCTCTCTGAAGCCTGCACTGATAGGACTGAAGATGTAGAATTAGGTGTGTCACAGTCAAGTACTTGCGGGCAATCTACTATCGGTACACCAACATCAGATTGTACCAGGCAAATTTCCCCGCTCCAGCTGTTGCAGCGCCGAAACAAGTTCTCTTCCAGCCATCCACATTCCCAGTGGTTGAATGCTAGCTTAGCTAAATTGCTAGCACTTCAACTGCTGCCTTTTCAGCTGGTAGATTCTACCCCTTCCATGAGTTTGTGGAATGTGCGGTACCTCAGTGGCAAGTTCCACGGAAGGCGATTCTGGCGATTCCGGCATGTGGAAGGCAATGTCCATGCCTCGCTGGACAGGGCGGTCAGTGGTAAGGTGCATATTACCGCTGACTCATGGTCCAGCAGGCATGGACAGGGACGTTACCTATCTTTCTTTGGGTGACTCTGCTGGCAGCTGGGAAGGATGCAGGACAAGGTACAGTAGTGTAGGAGGTTGTTCCACCACCACGCCTCCAAAATGCTACTACTGGTTGTGACACACCTCTCTCCTCCACCCCTCCTCTTCTTCTTCCTCTGTGGCCTCTTCCTGTGCTGATGTGTCCTCGGAACCAGCGGTGCTCAATAGGCATTCAAGGGGCTATGCAGGTACGCAGGCAAAGAGATGCCATGCAGTGCTTGAGCTGGTGTGCTTGGGGGACAGGAGCCACACTTGGGCAGAGGTTCTGTCAGCTCTGCAGGGGCAGGCTCAGAGGTGGTTGACGCCACACTAGCTTAAAGCGGTGGTTCACCCTCAATAACAACATTCTAGCATTAAATTAAGCATAGTAGCGCGAGCTACAGTATGCCTTTATTTTATTTTTTTGCCACGTACTCACTGTTTAATCCTATAGTGAAGATTCAGACTCCCCGCGGGGAATGGGCGTTCCTATCCAGAGGGAAGATGATTGACGGCCGGCTATGGCACATCACGCTCCCCGAAGATAGCCGGAGTAGGTCTCGGCTCTTCACGGCGCTATACGGCGCCTGCGCACAGACTAGGCGCAGGCGCCGTGAAGAGCCAAGTCCTATTTCGGCTATTTCCGGAGAAGCGTGACGCGCCAGAGCCGGCCGTCAATCATCTTCCCTCTGGATAGGAATGCCCATTCCCCGCGGGGAGTCTGAATCTTCACTATAGGATTAAACAGTGAGTACGGGGCAAAAAAAATAAAGGCATACTGTAGCTCATGCTACTATGCTTAATTTAATGCTAGAAAACATTTTTTTTATAGGATGAACCCCCTCTTTAAGCCAGGAATGGTGGTTTGCGACAATGGCACCAACCTCCTCTCCACCCTGCGACAGGGACAACTGACCCATTTGCCCTGTTTTGCTCATGTCCTTAACTTGGTGGTGCAGCGGTTCTTGGGCTGGTACCCGGGCTTATAGGATGTCCTGAAGCAGGCCAGAAAACTGTGTGCATTTCCTATGGTTATATAATGCCAGCGCTCGGCTGGCAGACCTCCAAAATGAATACAACCTGCCCAAGTACCGCCTAATCCGTGACATGCCCACAGGGTGGAACTCTACGTTGGCCATTCTGCAGCGGCTGCACACGCAGAAGAGGGCCATCAATGAGTATCTGTGCCAATATGGCACCAGGACAGGGTCAGGGGAGCTTGTTTTTTTCCCCATGCCAGTGGGCCATGATCAGGGATGCATGCACTGTCCTGTCACCATTTGAGGAGGCCACGAGGATGGTGAGCAGTGACAGTGCATGCACCAGTGATACTGTCCCTCTTATCCACCTGTTGGAGCACATGCTGTGTGGAATACTGGACAGGGCCCTTGAGACAGAACAGAGGGAGGAAGCGGAGGACTTCCTTACCTCTCAAGGCCCCCTTTATCCAGACAGTGTTCCTGCTTGCCTGCCTGTCACATAGGAAGAGGAGGAGAAGGAGGAGGAGGATTGTGTCAGCATGGAGGTGGAGCCTAGCACTCAGCATCAGCAGCAGTCTTTAAGGGATCAATTACAGTCCCAAGAAACCCATGGACTTGTACGTGGCTGGGACGAGGTGGTTGAGGATCATGTCCTCCTCAGTGACCCAGAGGACTCTGCACTGAATGCCTCAGCAAACCTACGCTGTATGGCCTCCCTGATCCTGCAAAACATGCGAAAGGATCCTCGTATTCGTGCTATCAAGGAGAGGGATCATTACTGGCTGGCAACACTCCTTGATCCACATTACAAGGGTAAGGTTGCGGACCTTATCTTGCCGGGAAAGAGGGAGCAGAAGATGAAACATCTTCGGGAGGCCTTGCAGAAAGGTCTGTGCAACGCGTTCCCAGATAATGGTAGGTTACAAAATCCTGGTCCTGGACAACGTGTTGCTGAGGCTTCGGTCAGTCAAAGAAAGAGCGGTGGAGAAGGTGGCCATCTGACCGATGCATTCGAACAATTTTTTAGTCTGCAGCACCAAGGTATGACCGGTTCCAGCAACCTTTGCCAGCGTCTGTTTTACATGGTGCGGGAATACCTAGGGGCAAGATCAGACTTGGACACCTTTCCCTCCGAAAATCCTCTGGCTTACTAGGTCTTGAGGATGGATCACTGGCCGGAGCTTGCACAGTATTCAATTGAGCTACTGGCCTGTCCTGCATCCAGGAACGCACATTCAGTGCTGCTGGAGGCTTTGTAACCAATTACAGGGTTCGCCTCTCCACCGACTCGTTCAATCGACTGACCTTCATAAAAATGAATCAGGCTTGGATCACCACTAGCTACCAAGCACCTGATGCCGATGTAACTGAATAATTTGAAGGGATGTCAGATCCCTTCAAGACTGCCTATGCTGATGCTGAGTGACTATTCTGTTATGCTGAGTGACTATCCTTTTCCTCCTCAATGATCAAGCTGATAGTTTGTAAGAGCATTTTTGGTTCTGGGCACCGCCACCAGTGGCTAAAGCCCAATTTTTCAGCCCCTGTTTAACAGGGGCGGGTAATTTCAATTTTTGATGCAATACTTTGCAGCAGGGATCATTCCTGCACTCCAACTAGAGTATCTGGGAGGGGTTGCAGTGTTGTGGCACCCACACCAGTTGCCTAAGGCCCAATTTTTATGCCCCTGTTCAACAGGGACATGTAATTACAATTATAGATCTAATATTTCACAGCAGGGCCCATTCCTGCGCCCACCAAAAGTAACTGAGGGCATACAGTGTTGTGGCACCAGCACCAGAACCAAAGGCCCAATTTTTCTACCACTGTTCAACAATGGAATGTAATTACAATTCTTGATATAATGGTTCACAGCAGGGCACTTCAGCGCCCACCAAGACTAACTGTGAGGGCTTACAGTGATGTGGCAACACCAACACCTAGAGCCAGATCCACAAAGAAGTTACGTCGGCGTATCTATTTATATGCCGCGTAACTTCTAGGATGCCCCGTCGTATCTTTGTTTTGTATCCACAAAACAAGATACGACTGAATGGGGGCTAGATCCGACTGACGTACGTCTTAGTACGCCATCGGATCTTAGGTGCATATTTATGCTGGCCGCTAGGTGACGCTTCCGCTGATTTCCGTGTAGAGTATGCAAATTAGCTAGATACGCCGATTCTTAGAGCAGAGCATTTTTTTTACGTCGTTTACGTAAGGCTTTTTTCGGCGTAACGTTACCCCTGGGTCTATGAGGCGTACGCAATGTTAAGTATGGACGTCGGGACAGAGTCGAATTTTCCGTCGTGTAGGTCGTTTGCGTAAAACATTCACGAATAGGGCTTTGCGTAAATTACGACTATTTGCGACGTGATTTCGAGCATGCGCACTTGGATACCCCCAAGGACGGCACATGCGCCGTTAAAAAAAACGTAATTTACGTGGGGTCAAGTTGAATTAACATAAAACACGCCCACATCTTTGTCATTTGAATTCCGCGCCCTTACGCCGACACATTTACGCTACGCCGCCATAACTTTAGATGCAAGTGCTTTGTGAATACAGCACTTGCTTCTCAAAGTAGCGGCGGCGTAGTGTAACTACGATACGCTACGCCTGCTTAAAATTACGCCGATCTATGTGGATCTGGCCCCTAGGGCCTAGATTTCTGCAGAGTATATACGGCAGGCCCCTACTTTCAAAGATCCAACTTACAAATGACTCCTGCTTGCAAACGAAAGGAGTCAAGAGGAAGTGAGAGAAAATCTACCCCTAGGAAGGGAAATTCTCTTCTGTAAGAGGTGTCTCCTGTCCACTGATGCTTTATCACCGATTCATGTTTCACTAAAAAACTCACATTTTCAAAAAAAAATTGCCATTGGGACAGAAAGTGAGGTGCAATCTTCTGAACAGATGCGCACAGACAGCAAAACAAATGTTACAGGGGTGATAACCTTTCTCTATGTTTTCCAAAAAGCTTAAAAATAGATTTTTTTGGCTGGAGCTACACTTTAAAAAAAGTACCAGTTCAAAATTACAAAGAGATTCTATTTAACCACTTCCGGACCGCCGCATGTAGATATACGTCGGCAGAATGGCACGGACAGGCACATCAACGTACCTGTACGTGCCTGCCTAGACGTGGGTCGGGGGTCCGACCGGAATCCCCCCGGTACATGCGGCGGTTCCGAAGGCTGCAGAAGAGATCCGGGATGAGGGGGCGGCTATTCGTTTTCAGCCACCCCCTCGCGATCGCTCTCAGCCAATGCGCGCCCCCGCCTCTTCCTGTGCTAAGTGTAAACACAGGAAGAGGGAAGTGATGTGCTCTCTCCTCGTGTTGGTCTTTTCGTCCGATGCTGAGGAGAGAAGACATCACACAGTAAGTTGCACCAACAGTACACTGACACAGGTACACATAGGCACACTTACCCCTCCCCAATCACCGCCGATCACCCCCCCCCCCCCAGTCCCCTGTCACAGTGTGTCACTGAATGCAGTGATCATTTATTTTCTGATCACTGTCAGTGTGACAGAAAAAAGTGTTAGGGCAGTTAGTCTTTGGCCCCTTTAGGTCCAGGGTAGCCCCCTACCCCCCCCTAATAAAGGTTTAACCCCTTGATCACTGCCCTAGTTAACCCTTTCACCCCCTATTGCCAGTGTCACTAAGCGATCGGTTTTCTGATCGCTGTATTAGTGTCACTGTTTTCCCGCTAGGTAGCTAGTTTTTTTTAGGTTCGCCGCCAGGTTCTATAGCGTTAGGTACCCCCATAAATAAAGGTTTTAACCCTTGATTGCCCCTAGAGTTAACCCTTTCACCAGTGATCACCGTAGAGTGTCACTGGTGAAGCGGGTTAGCCAGTTAGTTATTTAGTTATTTTAGGTTCGCCGCCAGGTTTTTAGAAAGCGTCAGGTACCCCCATATATTACCTAATAAAGGTTTTAACCCCCTGATTGCCCCCTAGTTAACCCTTTCACCAGTAATCACCGTATAAGTGTTACGGTTGACGCTGGTTTGCTGTTTATAGCATCAGGGCACCCGCCGTATATAACCCAATAAAGGTTTAACCCCCTGATTGCCCGGCGGGTGATATCAATTACATTTTAGCATCAGTCGGGGTCTGCGTCGCCCCAGGCAGCATTAGGTTAGTTCCAGTAACGCTTACACCCACTCGCAATGCATACACCCCCCTTAGTGGTATAGTATCTGAACGGATCGATACCTGATCTGATCAGATCTATACTAGCGTACCCAGCAGTTTAGGGTACCCAAAAACACATTGTTAGCGGAATCAGCCCAGATACCTGCTAGCACCTGCGTTTTCCCCCTCTGCCCAGCCCAACCCACCCAAGTGCAGTATCGATCGATCACTGTCACTTCAAAAACACAACACACATAACTGCAGCGTTCGCAGAGACAGGCCTGATCCCTGCGATCGCTAACAGTTTTTTTTGGAAGCGTTTTCTACATTTTCCTTTCTATAGTCAGGTGCTTTTTTTACCTGTGAATCATCAACAGTGTACGACTAAATTTAGAGTCCAAAATGGCAAAACGAACGTACACTGATGACGAGGCCTACTGGTTCATGAGCATGACAGATAGTGAAGAGGAGGTCATGCATCTGTCAGAATCTGGCTCAGAATACGAACCTGTTTACGACAGCGGCTCCATGTCAGATAGCTCTGACGACGGAGTTGTGGTCCCTGCTAAGGCCAGGCGTACCCGACCCTGTTCTGATGTTGTTGAGCAGCAAGAACTGCAGGACCCTTGTATGGAGCAGAGAAGTACTAGCGCCGCTATTCCTTCTGGTGGATTGGCAAGCACCAGCGGCCTAGTACACCCTGGTCGTTCATCCAGCACTGCAGTAAGACGTGGTGACGTGGCGAGTCCCATAAGTGCAGTTCAAGCTGGCGAGGTGGCAAGCACAAGTAGTGTCCCGCTGCCACCAAGAAGAAGACAAAGACAGGCCCATCGTGCCATAGTGCCCTTCCTGCAGAATTCGCCTATCCTGATTGGGTCCCCACCACTTCTGCAGAACCCGTACTTCCCCCATTCACTGGCCAACCCGGTATTCAGGTGGATACAGCAAATTTTATGCCACTTGATTTTTATTCGCTGTATTTCACGGAAGATCTCTATAGATCTATTGTGGACCAGAGTAATTTATATGCTGGTACCTACATCGCCGCTAATCTCCAGTCTCTCCTTGCCAAAGAATGGAAACCTCTTGAGGTTTCCGAATTTAAGACCTTTCTGGGCCTTATGCCGCCTACACACCATCACTTTATGTGATGAAAAAAAATGACGTTTTTAAAAACGTCACTTTAATTGACTGTGTGTGGGGGAAAACGTCGTTTTATGTCTTGTAAAAAATGACCAAAAAAAAATTGAAGCATGCTTCAATTTTATGTGTCGTTTTTCAAAAGTGCACTTTTTACTTCACAGAAATTGACCGTGTGTAGCAAAAAATGTCGTTTTCTAAGACGTTTTTTCATCCACGCATGCCCAGAAGCTAGTTATAAAGCGAGCTTCAATGGAAAAAGGTGGTGGAACGTAACCTAACTTTGCAAGAACATTGTGAGAAAAACGATGGTGTGTAGGCAACTTCGTCTTTGAAAATTGAAGTTTCAAAAACGTAATTTTTTACTTCACAGAAAGTGTCGTTTTTTTTCATCACATAAAGTGATGGTGTGTATGCGGCATTACCCTCAACATGGGCATACACCAATTTCCGGAATTGCGGATGTATTGGTCCACACATCCAATTGACCATATGCCCATATTCTCTGCTCACATGGCCAGGAAACGATACGAGGCGATCCTGCGGTTCCTGCATTTCAGTGACAATGCACTTTGTCGTCCACATGGAGACCCTGAATTTGACCGGCTCTACAAAATTCGGCCCCTCGTAAACCATTTCAACGAACGTTTTGCAGCCTTGTTTAATCCCCAGCAGGTTGTATGCGTTGATGAGTCCCTACTTAAATTTTCTGGCCGCTTGTCTTTCAAGCAGTACCTTTCCAGCAAGGGGTCAAGCTCTATAAGCTCTGTGACAGGGCAACAGACTACAAATGGAGCTTTAGGGTTTATGAGGGCAAAGATAGTGAGGTAGAGCCGGAAGGATTCCCAGATTACATGGGGAGCGCTGGCAAGATCGTTTGGGACTTGGTGTCACCCTTATTCGGAAAGGGGTACCACTTGTATGTGGACAATTTTTACAGCAGTGTGCCACTTTTTAGTCACTTGTTTGATCGTCAGATTGGAGCATGGGGCACCGTGCGACCTTATTGCCGGGGCTTTCCCCAGCGGCTTGTAGATGCCCGTCTTATGCTGGGGGTGAGAGCCTGCTGCAGATGTAAAAATTTGCTCGCTGTGAAGTGGCGGGACAATAGGAATGTTTTCGTTCTTACCATCCTTCACGCAGACACGACAGTACAAATTCATACGGCGACTGGTGTTGTGGAGAAACCCCTCTGTGTCCACGAATATAACCAAAATATGGGAGGGGTGGACCCAGTGGCGTATCTAGGGTATGGCAGCCATGGCAAGTGCCATGGGCGCCATATGAAGGGGGCACTGTTGAGTGGCTGGGCAGCAAGGCACTTACCAGGGTCTGAGGGTCTCTTCTTCCCCCCTCCCGAGCATAGGCAGGATCTCCTTTTCAGCAGCTTTGCTAATGAACAATGGCAGCGCTATCCCTGCTGCATTCAGCCACAGCCCTCCCCTGTTTATCCAGGCTCTCCCATTCCATCTGGTCGGATTGGCAGTGCACAAAGGAGAAGGAGGAACATCAGTTTCTCCCTCTCCTCTGTGAAAACTGAGGCCTTAAGTGATGAAGATTTCATCACTTCCAGTATTGGTTCTGAATTTACCTGGCCTTGGAGGGCAGAGGAGGGATCAGGGGTCTAATAAACCCCAGATTTCTCCATAAAGAGGATATGTCACTACCCAAGGCATCACAAGGGATGATAAATATCACAAATTTTGTTAGCTGTTTTTTTTGTTAAGGTTATCTGAAAGATGTGTTTCAAATGTTTCGACAGGGGCACAGTTTCAGTGCTTGCCATAGGCGCTATTTTCACTAGATACGCCTCTGGGTGGACCTCAACGACCAGTTGATGGCGCCATATCATATTGCCCGTAAGACGAGACGCTGGTACAAAAAAGTGTCTCTACATTTATTTCAATTGACTCTACTGAATGCTTTTGTCTTATACAAAGCTTCAGGACGGAATGGATCCTTCCTTCAATTCCAGAGGGATATCATCACAGAACTCCTGTATCCAGGCGGTTCTGTACCTCACCATTCCCTACCAAATGCAGTAAGCCGATTGCATGAGAGGCATTTTTCTTATGTCCTTGAGAGTACCCCTACCCAACGAGCCCCCCAAAGAAGATGTCGTGTCTGTAGCAAGCGCGGATTTAGGCGTGACACCCGTTATTTTTGTCCCCAATGTCCTGCCGATCCTGGTCTTTGTATTGGTGAAAGTTTTGAACGCTTCCACACACGAGTTAATTATTAGTGTAGGGTAAAACATATCACAGGCTAGGCACACTTACACAGGGTCTCCCAAGATGCCATCGCATTTTGAGAGACGCAAACCTGGAACCGAAAAGTTAAAGATACAGTTACAAAAAAAAGTGTTAAAAAAAAAAAGTAAAAAAAAAAAAAAAAAAAAAAAAAAAAAAAAAATAAAAAAAAAAAAAAATAGTTGTCGTTTTATTATTCTCTCCCTCTCTATTCTCTCTCTATTGTTCTGCTCTTTTTTACTGTATTCTATTCTGAAAAGTTTTATTGTTATGTTTTTTCATTCTTGCTTTTCAGGTATGTAATTTACTTTACTGTTTTCAGGTACGCCATTCAGCTGTTGCACGGACTTATTTATCTTGAGAGCAACATCGTTTGCTCCCATGATATATAAAGCCGCGACTCCAGTGCTGTAGGAGGTGATTTCACCACCACAGTTAAAAAAAGAGCATATATGCTGAAGCATGGGGGCATTAGGGGCGGAGGAGCGATTTTGCTCCTAATTCCGCGTACATATATATATTTTAGGCACAGGTTGCGTTAAAAAATGTTTTATTTTTTATTGGTATTTGCTTTGCAGGTATGGTATGATCTTACTGTTATACTGTAATGTTACTTTGTTTTAATGTTAACCATCATTTGCTTAGCAGGTATGTCATTCAGTTTCAGCGTGGATTTATTTAGCGTGACAGCAACAGCGTTTGCTCCCACAATATATAAAGCCGCAACTCCAACGCTGTAGGAGGTGATTTCACCACCACAGTTAAAAAAAGAGCATATATGCCGAAGCATGGGGGCATTAGGGGCGGAGGAGCGATTTTGCTCCTAATTCCGCGTACATACGGTTGACATTCCTACGGAGGCTTTCTCGTGGAAAAGTCTGACCATGTGTACACGGCATAGAAAAGTCCGACCGTGTGTATGCGGCATAGAAAAGTCTGACCGTGTGTACGCGGCATAACTTTTTTGCGGGAGGATGCCCCCATGCTTCGCCATATATAAATGGTGCATGTATGCCCATCATTAGAAGTGGGTGGATGAAGGGAGGTATTCTAATGGTGGGCATACCCACCGATCAATCCATATGTGGAATTACACCCCAAAATACATTCTGCTGCTTCTCCTGACTACGGGGATACCACATGTGTGAGACTTTTTGGGAGCCTAGCCGCGTACGGGACCCCAAAAACCAATCACCGCCTTCAGGCTTTCTAAGGGTGTAAATTTTTGATTTCACTCCTCACTACCTATCACAGTTTCAAAGGCCATAAAATGCCAAAATAGCACAAAAAAACCCAAATGACCCCATTTTGAAAAGTAGGCACCCCAAGGAAACTACTGAGAGGCATGTTGAGTCCATTGATTTTTTTTTTTGTCCAAAGTGATTGAATGACAAAAAAAAAATTCAAAAAGTTGTCACTAAATGATATATTGCTCACACATGCCATGGTTATATGTGGAGTTGCACCCTAAAATACATTCTGCTGCTTCTCCTGAGTACGGGGATACCACATGTTTGGGACTTTTTGGGAGCAGCGTATGGGGCCCCAAAAACCAAGCACCGCCTTCAGCATTTCTAAGGGCGCAAATTTTTGATTTCACTCCTCACTACCTATCACAGTTTCGAAAGCCGTTAAATGCCAAAATAGCGCAAAACCCCCCAAATGACCCCATTTTGGAAAGTAGACACCCCAAGCTATTTGCTGAGAGGCATGTTGAGTCCATGGAATATTTAATTTTTTTGCCCCAAGTGATTGAATAATGACCAAAAAAAAATGTACAAAACATTGTCACTAAATGATATATTTCTCACACATGCCATGGTTATATGTGGAATTGCACCCCAAGATACATTCTGCTGCTTCTCCTTAGTACGGGGATACCACATGTGTGGGACTTTTTGGGAGCCTAGCCGCGTACGGGACCCCAAAAACCAATCACCGCCTTCAGGCTTTCTAAGGGTATACATTTTTGATTTCACTCCTCACTACCTATCACAGTTTCGAAGGCCATAAAATGCCAAAATAGCACAAAAAAAACAAATGACCCCATTTTGGAAAGTAGACACCCCAAGGAAACTGCTGAGAGGCATGTTGAGTCCATTGAATTTTTTTTTTTGTCCAAAGTGATTGAATAATGACAAAAAATAAATGAAAATCAAAAAGTTGTCACTAAAATGATATATTGCTCACACATGACATGGTTATATGTGGCGTTGCACCCTAAAATACATTCTGCTGCTTCTCCTGAGTACGGGGATACCACATGTTTGGGACTTTTTGGGAGCCTAGCTGCGTATGGGGCCCCAAAAACCAAGCACCGCCTTCAGCATTTCTAAGGGTGCAAATTTTTGATTTCACTCCTCACTACCTATCACAGTTTCAAAGGCCATAAAATGCCAAAATAGCACAAATCCCCCCCCAAATGACCCCATTTTGGAAAGTAGACACCCCAAGCTATTTGCTGAGAGGCATGTTGAGTCCATGGAATATTTAATTTTGTTGCCCCAAGTGATTGAATAATGACCAAAAAAAAAATGTACAAAACATTGTCACTAAATTATATATTTCTCACACATGCCATGGTTATATGTGGAATTGCACCCCAAAATACATTCTGCTGCTTCTCCTGAGTACGGGGATACCACATGTGTGGGACTTTTTGGGAGCCTAGCCGCGTACGGGACCCC